>NW_028292575.1:2552909-2852909 GCF_029948245.1 Actinia tenebrosa | reverse complement strand
CCCCACCTCACCCTAATCCTATTGAGGTTTATCCCCACCTCACCCTAATCCTATTGAGGTTTATCCCCACCTCACCCTAATCCTATTGAGGTTTATCCCCACCTCACCCTAATCCTATTGAGGTTTATCCCCACCTCACCCTAATCCTATTGAGGTTTATCTCCACCTCACGCTAATCCTATTGAGGTTTACCCACACCTCACGCTAATCCTATTGAGGTTTATCCCCACCTCACCCTAATCCTATTGAGGTTTATCCCGGCCTCACCCTAATCCTATTGAGGTTTACCCACACCTCACGCTAATCCTATTGAGGTTTATCCCCACCTCACCCTATTGAGGTTTATTCCCACCTCACACTGTCGAGGTTTATCCCCACCTCACCCTATCAAGGTTTATCCCACCTCACCCTATTGAGGTTTATTCCCACCTTACCCTATTGAGGGGGACTACCACCCCAACTTGGGTAGGGGTGTGCCGCCAGGACCTCAAAACCCTGACCCTAAAATTTGGATTTTACATACCCTACCCCAGACTAAAACTAAGAATTGTACACCCTATCCCAGACTAAAAGACGGAAATTACGGTTTTACAATCAATTGCAATCAACATTTACTAACATTTTTATTGTTTTTGTGTCGGCAGAAAGCATAGCCTATTCGCCAGACAAAAACAACCAAATCTTTAACCCTATCCCAGACTAAAATGATACCCTATCCAAGACAAAATGTCAAAAAATGATACCCTACCCCAGACCCAAAAGCCAAAAAACCATACCCTTAAGGGCGGCACATACCCGTATAGCAAATATAGGGGAGTACCCTCCCCCCCCCCCCCCCCCCCCCCGGTATATATCTCAGATAATTTCGTATAGTAATGAAGTGGTAGATTTGTAATTATACTTCTGGTAAATCTTTGTCCAATCAGAAGTGCGTCCAGAATATGGAAACTCAACACAAGGTCCACTTTCTTCCCTCTGATCTCCTCCCCTGCCCCCTTCCCTTGCATGGGCCTAAAACTCGGGTTATATCTGAACAACTATAATATTTACTTGCCTGATTTGTGCTGAAACACCATACTGAGAGGAATTATAGGTTCTTGCTCCTGCTCCAGCACTCATAGTTGGAATGCATTGTTTTCATGTCACATTTTGTTAGGTTCACGGTGTCTAACTGGTCTAAGTGACCGCAGTTACAGTAGTGTCACATAGTAATCAGTGTCAGTTCTTTCAAGCTCCTAAGAGGCCTTCGGATCTGTAAAACAAAATGGAGGTTACCATGCATCTAAAGGAGAGAATAATTAACGTTAATTAGCATTATTAGCACAGATTAAATACGTAAGCATTTGGGGCTTGTGTTCAGGATTGTACCGTATCCCCCACCCCCCAGGGATATCTGTTACAAATGAGTATAACCCTGGGGCTTGTGTCCACGATTGTACCATATCCCCCCCCCCCCTCCCCTCCAGGGATATCTGTTACAAATGAGTATAACCCTGGGGCTTGTGTTTAGGATTGTACCATATCCTCCCCCCCCCCTCCAGGGATATCTGTTACAAATGAGTATAACCCTGGGGCTTGTATCCAGGATTGTACCGTATCCCCCCCCTTGTATATTCTATTAACTGCTCCACACGAACCACTTGCATTCAGACTTCATTCTATTCTTACACTTTAGCCTTACACCCCTATGTATGTTCCATTCACTGCTACAACCCATGGTTTTCTTACTGTCTAAGTATTCACAACCAATCAAACAATCTTTATATTGATAAACACAAGCTAAGCATATGTACTTTGCATGAGAATATTTCTTCACTAAAGTCTTTTAAAATTTGAAAATGTTGAAGCAAACTATTAAGCTCAATGTCAAAAAGATAAGGACTTTCCTGTTCAAGTTGATTTGATATCTACATAAATAAAGCATGGAAGAGCTATTTTCAGTTGTTATGTTTCCATATACATCCTTAAACTGTCAGTAGTAATTTGTAAACAATCAAAAGATCGAAAGAAAATCATTCAAACATTTACATAAAAAATACTTCAATTTTAAAGACCAGCAGCACTCACTCATGACACCTTCCACAGCAGCAATGTTTTGCTCAAGAATGAATGCTACTTTCATGTGCAAGAGTAATACATTAACATACCAGTAAATATGGTTAGCAACAACACTGAGGGAGCAAAGTAAGTCCATCATAATCATCTCCATATGTTGTTCCTCAACTGAAATGAAAAAAGAAAATTCAAATTTAGGAAAATCATTCATTATAAATTGATTAATAGAGAGACTGATTCCATACAGTAAGTCAGTCTAGATCGAATTTCTCTGCTATAACGGGTCCTGTGTTTAAGTTACTGCTCATTATGACCAGCCAAATTAGATTTACCGCTGTAGCTCAGTCATCATGGGAAAACATTTTCAATAGTCCATTTGCATGATGGCGTCGTTTGACTACCATTCCCAAAATGCTTCATGAATTTTCTTTCTTATTCAGATTTGTATTTCCTAATTAGGAAAAACAAATTTGAATAAGGCCTAGGGCAAAAGTCGAACTTTCTATGCACTGAACTTAATTACATCAAAGAATGCCGCCTCATTATCACCTGATATCCATTGTTTTTAATGATTTCGGTGCATGGACAGCTCGACGTTTGCCCTAAGAAAGAAAATTCATGAAGCATTTAGGGAATGGTAGTCAAATGGCCTATCCCTATTTCAAAAATACTGGAGAAATTCCCAATATTGAGAAAAGAAAATAATAATAATAAATCCAGATTCAGTAAATTACTGGGATCAATTTCATGGACAACAATTATTTCCCAATACACACCCACAATTGGGAATTAAATACATTTTCCCAGTCATGGGAATGGAATGGGAATTTATTTCCAACCAAAACCTTGAACTGGGAATCAAATAAATATGTTTTTAAAATAATGGGAGTAGGCCCTTTGCAGTGCTGATTAATTCACTGAGAGCAAATGAATGAACATCTTGATTCCCATGGGTGATTATACTGGAGAGCAAACAAACTTTCTACAACCTGTTTCGAGAGATCGTAATAAAACTACATTTCGTAACACGGTAACCAGTCATTTCGCCCACGGACCATTTCGCCCACGCCAATTAGCCCACGCATAAAATCATCGATCATGCGTTTGCCAATTCGCCCACGTGTAGAATCACTTTAAGAAATATGTTACCATGACTAAAAAAAAATTAGTTCGTGATTTACCAACCGGTACCTACCAACCCTACTTGACGCTTAACCTCAAGACTTCAAAACGCGAACTTTTTATACGAATACCGGTCGTTTCGGTACCACGCACTTTCGCTACCGTCGGTTCGCTACCACCCGGAGTCTTTTCGCTACCATCATGAAGTCCTTTCGCTACAATTGGAAATTACCAAAACAAAACTTCGAGGAGACTTGTTAAAAAGAAACATAGCCTCTTGAAAAACATTTGTAAATGATTTTGAAGCATATTTGGAGCGATCATTTCACGATACGATCAGCGAAAATGGAGATCTAAACGCGACCAAGGGCAGTGTTCACTCATTAGCTGCCATATCAAGTCCGTTTCTACCAACTTATGACTCGGATGATCTTATTTCCCCATACTCTAATCTATAAACTGTGTGCTTTGGGTAGCTTTATCATTCTTTATCATTTTTTAACTTGCCAAAGTTCGAGAAAAATACAAAATACCTTATGCGCGAAACATCGATCGACAAGCGACGCCATATTGTTTTCGTGTAATCAACAAGCTTTTCCTTAGTCGTTTACTGACGCTTTCTTTTCTTGAAATCCATTAGACTTTATTATTTGCACTAAAAAACTAAGACAAAATGATCTAGTGATTTTATCTGGAATAAATTCGAGGCCATTTAATATCTGATGTGAACGCCAAAAACGTAACGATTGAGCTCAGTTTACGGTGTTTCATACGAGTCTTTTCGCTACCAATAAGTTTTTAGTCTCCGTAGAGTAGTTTGTTGAAAACATTACAATATCTTTCTTCTTCATCGAAAAATCGAATGTTTAGGACATATTTAATATTATTGCTTCTGACTTGCCAAGGTTAGAGCGAGAGAAGCCTGAGCTTGTCTAATATTTTTTGTAGATGTCAGATTCAGCAACACACAACATCTCCCATCTCAAAGCACCATATCTTTTTCTTTAACTTTATTAGTGAAAAGAATAAAGTCTAATGGATTCTATGTAAAGAAAGCATAAGTAAACGACTAGGAAGCTTGTTGATTACACGAAAACAATATGGCGTCGCTTGTCGATAGATGTTTAATAGGCGTAAAGGTATTTTGGCTTTTCTAGCTCGAACCTTGGCAAGTCAGAAGCAATAAATATGTCCTAAACATTCGGTTTTCCGATGAAGAAAAAAGATATTGTAATGTTTTTAACAAACTACTCTTTGGAGACTAAAAAACTTATTGGTAGCGAAAAGACTCCGGCCTAAATGAAACACGGTAAAATGAGCTCGATTGTTCTACTCAATCGTTAAGTTTTTGGCGTTTACATCAGATATTAAATGGCCTCAAATTTATTCCAGATAAAGTCGCTAGATCATTTCGTCTTAGTTTTTTAGTGCAAAGAATAAAGTCTAATGGATTTCAAGAAAAGAAAGCGTCAGTAAACGACTAAGGAAAAGCTTGTTGATTACACGAAAACAATATGGCGTCGCTTGTCGATCGATGTTTCGCGCATAAGGTATTTTGTATTTTTCTCGAACTTTGGCAAGTTAAAAAATGATAAAGAATGATAAAGCTACCCAAAGCACACAGTTTATAGATTAGAGTATGGGGAAATAAAGTCATCCGAGTCATAAGTTGGTAGAAACGGACTTGATATGGTAGCTATTAAGTGAACGCTGTCCTTGGTCGCGTTTAGATCTCCATTTTCGCTGATCGTATCGTGAAATGATCGCTCCAAATATGCTTCAAAATCATATACATCTTTCAACAGACTATGTTTCTTTTTAATAAGTCTCCTCGAAGTTTTGTTTTGGTAATTTCCAATGGTAGCGATGATTTTATGCGTGGGCGAATTGGCGTGGGCGAAATGGTCCGTGGGCGAAATGACTTTAAACCTGTAACACACTAGTTACACATGTTTTCATTCAGTTCTTTACAAGTAGCTAAAAAGAATCACCAATTTAATATAAAAACAAAATTTTGCCCTCCAGTACAGACACCTGACCATTAACTGCAAAGGGCCTATTTATTCATAACCCAAACCCCTGAAATTGTCAAATAAGTATGTTTTTATAATAATGGGAATGGAATGGAATAAAATATGTCTCTCTCCCTAATGAAATTCCAATACTCCCTTTTCTTTTTCACTTAAAATTTCGGATTGGTGGGCCCTTTGACCCCCTGAAAGAAATTCCTGGTCAGAACACTGATCAGATATACAATCACTTGCTTTCGGCTTCTGGTTGTATACTGTATCTGATACAACATGGCCACTCATATTGCATGTATATATATTACATATAATTGAAAAAACTAGAAAAATATATTAAAATCTAAATATAAAAATTATACATGATATAAGGAAAATGTATTCATGTTAAAAACAAATCTAATGTTCTAATCTAGCTATGAATTACAAATTAGCCATGAGTCACAGCTGTTGTTAATTAAGTCTGCAAGATTTTTGCACCTTATAACATTTTTAAAGGACTGTAGGCTTGGCCTTTCTTTATCATCTTTATCTAGTTTGGCCCAAATAAACGTTCCTAAATATCTAAGAGTGTGTTTACCAAAGCTTACGGTTTGATAATTGGGTAAATTAAAGTTTCTATTTCCTAATATGAAAAGAAAAATTTGGGTGTCCTGAGCTGAAATTAATAGATGTCTACGCACGAGTTTTTAAAGCAAAAATTTAGTCACCACAAATGATTAGGAAAAGAATAAAACTCACAAATTAAGATCTCTTTACAGACTCCATACATGTAATTGCACATTAATGCCAAAAAGTGAGTCATTCTACAATACTACATAGATATTCTTGACAGAAAGACGAAGAAATGCATTGATTTGTCATATTTTCTCCTTTCGTTGCCCTCAAAATCTCATAAAGTTGGGGAAAAAAATCCTACAAAAATCTGTATTAATTTTTCATGCGTTAGAAAATTAACTTTTCTAAATAATTAGATATAGATTTTTAGAAGTTTTTTCAAATAAGTTTATAAAAAGTATAGAGTCTCATGCAAAACTTGAGGGTTTTGCTCTCTTGAAGTTCAAAACATCTTATGGTTTTTCAATAAAATTGTGTAGATTATCCAGCAGTTATTGGATATGACCTCATTGGAAGTTAATTAACCTTCATAAGTCAGGGGCGGCGGAAGATAAAAATCTTTGGGGGGCACTGCAAAAATCTTTGGGGTGCACTAAAGATTATATTTAACGCTATGTGATAGTGACAATGTTTTGTTTGATTGCAGACGCATGCACCGTAAAACAATGACTAAGAGCCAATATTTTTGAGGGGCCAGGCCCCCCAAAAAAATTTGGTGGGGGGGGAGGAACGTGCCCCCCCGGTTCTGCCGCCCCTGTAAGTTAAAGACACTACAAACAATAGTATAACTGGAACAAGTTGCTAATTAAGTGACCACCAAGAACAAAGGAGAGAGAACCATGACTTATGGAATCTCTCTAATCAATATTTTGAAAAAAATATTTTGTACTACTTTGTATAAATTATGTTTTTTATAAGCTTAATTATTCAAAGAAAAAAATATTCTCACAAAACATTATATAAACATTTTTTTCTCAGGGAGGAGTAGGTGAGGAGAGGTATTGGTCTTCAAAGTACGAAGAAAATTGGTTTTAGAAAATCATTTAAAGAAATGGAAAATTGGGCAAAGATGTTCGAAAAAATATTAATACACATGTTCTAACTGTTCAAAGATAAGAAAACCATACTTTGAACACAAAATGAATGTTTGAAAACGCGTTTTTACGTCCACGACAACTCCTGCACGTGCCACAAGAAACACTCGCTAAGGCCCGATTCATACGTCGCGCTTTTCATGTGCCGAACCTAATAGTATCTATTTGGCACATAAGAGGCTCGACGTATGAATCAATTAAGTTCGACACGACAGGATTAGGTTCGACACAGTACTGAGCTCGACCGCGCCAGTCGAGCCGCACGGCAAAAGTTCGACACTGATTCAAACGTCGAGCTCCTGTTGTGCCGAATCAAATGCATACATTAAAATAAGGTGAGCCCGGACCTAAAAAGCGGCGGTATTTGGTAATGAGTATGCGCGATACGGTCTTGAGAGATCCAAGATGGCGGATGATATGTGCTCTTCGTGCTTTAAGGGCACGAAGTATTTTTGTTTATCGTGCGCTATGCCCTTCTGCTGTGAATGTACATTATTCGAGAATGATGAAAACACACCCGGCTGGACAATGGGAAAGTCGGTAGGGTACTGTCAGGTCTGTTTTGAGGAGAAAAGGAAAGACAAACCTGAAGTTGGAAGGTAAGCACTGCCAAAACGAGTCGTGTTATTTATTTACTTATTAAACTTCCATGTAGATAAATCAAGGAAACTTATTAAACATGAACTTCTTCTGGAGTCGGGAGAATCAAAACTAATGAATGAAATTGTCAGTGAAAATATTTTACATGACCATCCAAAATGAAACAAAATAAATACTATAACTAATCTAAAGGATATCTGTGCTCAAGAGCCGATTAAACGACATGTGTGTAAATCTAGAAAGTTTTGTTACGCTTGACAACATTATATTTATAAACATATATCAATAACTTAAGTCTCTGATTTCTTTTTTTCTTTTTCTTCTTCTTCTAGGATAATCTCCACAATAGCTCAACATCATAGTATACTTCAATGATAATGGTTATAATTAGGTTAAATTTAAGTTTAGATTGGGATACTTTTAGTTCAGGCAGGTCCAAATGAGCTTTTAAAGTTGCCAAATTATAATCTGCATTATCAAATGAATATAAATTGCAAAAAAAAAATCACTTGCATAACTGCCAGTTTTCTTCTTTTGTATACCACTTACACATGTGTAAAAGGTGCAATGTTGATACATTAACATTTCAGTGAAGTGATACTTTAAACTACAATGGTTAATAATCATATTTGGTCACTTACCACTCACTATATAGAACTACATTTTGGGATGATTTGTTAATGCCTAATGGGAGACATACTTCCCTCTTGTTCATCACACTGTAGTAGAGTGCAATTATTATATGACTTTTACATCATTTTACCATATATGGTCAAAGTAGAGTGCAAATACCCAGCCGTATTACACCTTTTGACAGCACTACATTTGCTTCCTTAAAAATTTTTTCTTAAAAAAGCATTCACTCTTCTCTATTTATTTGTAATAAAATCTTGAAGAAAACTTTGTTGTATAATAAATAGCTCATAAGATTTTTTTTCGTGTAATACAGGTGTATATTTTGCAAGTTGCGAATGTAATGTAACATCTTTATAAGATCTATATACTAAAATCAACTTCTAATTAGCACTCATTCATAAAGAGACTGTAGTATGGGCTTAGTTAGTACAATACAATATTCTCATGGTTTTTTTGATTACTCCATATGACATGTCTAACAAACCACTTTTCTATACTGTTATGTTTCCTTAGCAGTTCTGTGACTGAAGTAAATGATGAGGTAGATTACGAGTTAGATCAGCTATCAGAAGAAGAGAAAGAAACAGATGATCCTGAGTTTGACAGTAAAAAAGTAGGGAATAAGAAGCCAGGGCGAAAGTCAGTGTGGTCTGCTGCCTCTATGGATGACCTCATTGATATCATCATCAACAGTGAGAACTACAAGAGGAACCTCATCTTTGTCAATGTAAAAAACCAGAAGAATAGCAAAGTATATAAGGCAGTCCTGAGGGAGCTGAAGAAGAGAGCTTTGGAGCGAGATGAAAACATTTCCTTTAACATCACTCAAATAAGAAACAAATTTAAGAAATGTATTGCTGAGTGTAAGAAGGCTGCACTCACAATTAAAACAGCCACAGGAGTCAAGCGATTTGCTGATTCCAAAGGTTATGGTAAGTGGTTTGACCAGCTCTACCCGATTGTGAGGTCTAGGGACTCATGCCAGCCGGAAATGGCCAGGGAACCATCAGCTACAATTGAGAGCGAATCTGAAGAACAAAATGGAACCAAGCAATTTATTCCAGTAAAGTCAGGTAGGAAGAGGAAGGCAACAGCAGAAGATACCAACCAACAAGTGCTAAGCATGATAAAGGAGGTCATTACCAATGATCCAACAAAACATTTGTTGGACTTTATGAAAGATGAAATGGAAAGGCAGCGCCAACATGAAGCACAGCTCTTTAGTATGTTGTCCCAAAGTTCAATGTTCAATCCAGGGGCTTCAAGTTACCACCACCAGCAGCCAAGACCATCCTTTATACAAGAAATGCAAGGATGTCCAAATGTGCCATTCCCTTCCTTGCCCCCAAATCCACAGCAGGCTACCAGCACGTTTAATAAATATCCACCTTCAACATCTGGTTTGTAAGATTAATGGCTGACTTCAAAGATTCCTTTATTATTTTGTCAAAATATATTTCTTAAGGAGGAATTCAAATATTTAAGTAGACATTTAAGTATAAAATTTATTCGAGAAAATTATTTCTTCTAATAGTTGCACTTAAGGACAGTATAATGATGTAGTAATATTATTTTACTTTGAAAGTACAATGAATATATTTTGCAACATGATTATACTTTTTACAGTAACTCTATTTGTATTGCAAAGTAAGCCAATTTAGCCACCTCCTTATAAAGCACAAGACAGCAGTAGGTCAAATTGCATACAAATCATAATATATTTATTTAAAAAATATTTATAAGGCATATTTATTGCAAAAACAAATGTATTTATCTATTTATACAAAAAAAATGTTTCATTATAAAACTTGTGATGTATTTATCATGTATCTTTTATATGGTTGGGTAATTCTTAGAGGGTGGGCTAATAAGAAAAAATAGGGACTAAAAAAGGAAAAAAATATGAATACATATTTGATTAATAAAGATTGAACAATTAAGTTAGCAAAATGAAGTTCAATACAAGAAAACCACAATGTTTTGGTGTCATAGCTATGCCATTGTCAAGTGACAGAATAACATAAATGTAAAGAGTTTATATCTTTAAGATGTGATAAATGACAAAGATACATATTCAAAAGGGATACATATTCAAAAGGAAATCATTGAGGCCAGCTACAGGCCTGTACACACTTGGACCTTATAACTTAGTACAACAATGTTCTATGAAATCAAAGAGCTCCCTTGTAAGAAAAAACCCATTCACAAAAATGGTCCATCAACAAACATTTCCAGTTGTTTTTTCTTGCCAAAGTTTTTGGCACAGGACATTCCTGACCTTGTTTGCCTCTGCAGGTGAGTCCCTAACTTTCTGGCGTTCTCTCATCTGCAGTAGCTGCCTGACTTCCTGGCGGTCTCTTCTACCTTGGGTTTGTGGATCGACAGTAATATCTAATTTCTTAGATAGACTATCCCCCTTCTCGATGCATACATTGTGCAAAACCATGCACGCGAGGGTAGTCGTTCTCAATTCCTCTCTACTGCTCTCGCATTTTCTCAATAATACACGCCATCGCCCTTTCAGTTGCCCATATGCTCCTTCTGTAACCATCCGGGCTCTGCTTAACCTATGTTATCATGATAATGATAAAATAAACTTTATTTTATGATGGATTTCATTGAATATTATTATGGTTGAGATGGCCTTTATTTATAATAATCATTATAACCTTTAATTATTGATTGATTTATCATTTCTCTTGATGTTGAAACAAATATCAATATCCCATGGTCCATTTCCAATGAGGGTGAGAGGTATAATTGTTGTCTTAGAAAAAACCTAGTAGCTGGTCCAAATAAAAAAGTCAAAACATGTTGAAATTCCTGTGAAATATTTATTTTTGGTTCTCAAAACTGGCACTTTTTGCTAACAGAGGTCTATTAATATAATAATAGACCCCTAATAATTCAGCCAATCAGAGGGCTGCATTGCAGTGATATAACATAAAATAAACATAAATATCCAACCCTTGGGAAAAAAGTAAATAGTTTTTTAGCCAATCAGAGCATATGTTAGAGTGAAGTTATATTCAAATAAAATTAAAAACTGCATAGTACCTGTAATTGAAATACCTTTGCTGTGGTGTTAACGTTGCTTGGGTGTATGGTTTCATAAGCCAGGTACATAGAGGGAATGCCGAGTCACCAATAATGAGTGGAGGTATTTTAATCTCACTTTCTTTCTTGCCAATTTGGGGAATGTACTCTCCTGACTGAATCTTCTCCCATATATTAGTAGATTGAAATATCACTGCATCATGTGAGTTGCCAGGAAATCCACAGGAGCCCCACACAAACCGATAGTTTGAGTCTACCATCCCCATCAGCACTATTGAATAAAAATTTTTGAAGTTGTGGTACTCTTTGCAGGACTCCAGGCCTCCTGGTGGGCACTTGATCGGGATGTGACAGCCATCAATTGCTGCCCAGCAACAGGGGAATTGCCACATTGTTTCCATGTCGATCATCTTTGTTTTAAAGTCTTCATCTGACTTCGGCATGTGCTTTGTTATACTTGAGTCCCACATTTCTTCTACGATCACCGCCGTAACTTCCTGTACTATGCTACAGACCGTCGAAACGCCCAAACCAACCATTTCTGCGATAGTATAGTAATAATCGCCTCTGCCAAGCCTATACAAACATATGGCGAGTCTCAACTCGGGGCTTACAGGGTCTTCTGCTTTCGTTTCTTTGACAAGGCGATGATGGATTTTTTTAAGAATGAATTGGAATGTCTCTCGAGAAACCCGGAATGTTTTTTTGAATCTTCTGTTGGTGTACTGAGTCCAAACCGTCTCCCACCACCCGGCATTTCTTGAGAGGCGGCGACACGATCTCGCAACGGTCCCCGAAGTGTAAACACCATTTTGTAAGGAAAGAAGCAACAGCATTACAGCGAAACTGACTATATGTCTTCTTCTGCTAACAAGTAACAGCATAGACTGCATGATATTTTGCCTTCTTGATGCCCTTGCATGTCGAATAGCACGGAGAAAAAGTAGTCTTTTTTTATCGTCCGCCATGTTTGTTTTGATTTGAATTGTTTCAATTTAACGTAACTCCGCTGGCTGATTTTACCGCTTACTCATGCTCAGAGTTTTTGGCTCAACACATTAGGTGCGACGTATGAATCAACGTCGATCCTATTGTAATTGTGTCGACCCAAATAGGATATTAGGTTCGGCACATGAAAAGCGCGACGTATGAATCGGGCCTAATTCAACGAAAAGACAGCAAATACCAGAAAAAAATGTCAACAGAGAAGTAAAAACATTTAAATTACATAATACGAGGGTTATTTTTTAGCTTCCGAAAGTTTCTTACCGTCTAATAGCGATGTTTTTCGTCCCTCTTCATATTCCTTCTCCATGTTTTTTTTTGCTCGTGACCCAAGGGGCTTATGGGACAATAGAATACCCACAATGCCCTGCGCAGCTATTTAAATCCCGCAACCAATGAAAACGCAAGATTTCTATAAAGTTATTTATCTTAATTAGATTATTTTTATTCCATATAGCTTTTTTCCTTCCATAGCACGAGTCATTAAAACCGCGAAATAGATATTATAGTAATAATACGCATTAGAGAGCATTCCACATCTATATTCGTGAAAAAGTCGATGAACAAAATTGTACAAATTAGTGCAGAGTTTCGTAGGTCTACATATCCACTGCAAAAAAAATGTCTGCCAACTTTGTCTTAAACTTGTGGTTCGTCGCTTCGTAATGATGAGTTTGGTGGTTAGAAACCAATTCTCATTAGCCTCGATTTAGTGTACGATTGCTTTGTGATACAACCAACTGGAAGGATAAAGAATAACAGAGCTTGGCTTGTGTTTAAGTGGTGTATTTTGAACAAAAGCTAAAACGCGGGCGTAGAGTGCATTTTACAGCCCCCCCCCCCCCCCCCCCCCCCCAGCCCAAATTACATACATTTACTGTATTTTACCTCTATGTCTCTCCGCCCTAGCCTTCTCCATAAACTCTCACATACTATATCTCTCTAGCGAGCGGGCTTCCTTTTCCAGCGAAAACCTAGAGTGCTTTTTTTGTTTCTTCGTTCCCAGACTCCGGCTCATTAATAGTTAGAGAAACTATAGAAAGCCTCAGAGAGATGCCGCTACGAACCGCACCATAACACACTTTGTAAATCGATCACAATGATCGTTGGCTAGCTTGACCTCGAGGTCGTATTACGAAGAACGAACCGTGGTTCGAGCTTTAGCCTGATTCCCCCTCCTCCACAGGCCCCGACCCCTTTCCCCCTCCCCTGCCCATTTGGGCCGCTACTCAGGCTATTCGAGCTTCGTTTTGCGTTCGCCATAGTCATATCTGACATCGCTGTGTAAACAAAGTACCCTATGTACTGCCAAAATAATTGAATTGTCCGAGAAGACGAGAGCACAAAAGAACCACTCTTGCTTTCCTGTCGATCTGGGCCGGTTGTACGAAGCCTGGATAGCGCTATCCGACGGATGAATCTTTCCCAGTGGATAAATTTATTGGAAAACAGCATCACTTTATCCACTGGATAAGGATTTATCCACCGGGTAGTGCTATCCAGGCTTCGTACAACCGGGCCCAGTAATGTTCAATGCAAACAAAACAAAAATAAAAGCGCGCAAAGCACCACGTTATGAGCTGGGCCTTTAAAAGTATAATGAACCAAATGGTATGCATTCATAACTGACAAATATCTAAATAGCTAAGAAACCCTTATCAAGCGGCTTGCATGGCACAAGACATTTTATTGATTGGAAAAAGGAGCTTTGGTATCAGGCTCAGACACGAACATTCTTAGTTTCAAAAATTCATATTTTGTCATTTTAAGGATCAGTAATGTTTACGAAACTTCACGGCAACTTTACTATTAACGATGTGACAAATTTGAAAGTAGAATCCCAGTTTTCCGATAAATCAAATATCTTATAAAGTGCATATGACCCCTAAAATCAAACCACTTTTATCATATTCTAGACATCAGCAGCTTTCAAATGATATACATATGAGGTCGATTGGATATTTCCTGGGCGAGATATTGAGTCTTAAAGGTGCGACTTTTGGCTTCCTGTGTCAGGGTGGATGTGAAAAAGTGATCTGAGAACGAGAGTAATCTGTGACGTCAAGATAGGTATGGTATCCAGTCCTGCTGCGCCTATTGGTCGAGCGTCCTGTGTTGCTGCCGAGATGGAATACTCTGCTGAGACTAATTCACAGCGGTGCTCTTCATCCTCTCCGCCATCAGCTCCAGTTGGGCGCTTGTATCCCTGTCTTTGCGCAATGTCTTTGCGCATTCCCCCCCCCCCCCCCCCCCCCTGGAATAAATTGGCAGTCGACAAACGATTTTTTCTTTCAACTTTATGGGACACTCAAGAAGAAGAGGACGATATCACATGCTCCCTTGTTATTATAGCCTCGTAATTTGCATAACAATGCAAGTTTGAACAGTGAGTTAGCACGCATGCGCGTTAGAGGATCGCACAATGAGGTCATAACTGCTCCGTATATAATTCGGAGAATTTGAATTATCCTGCAAGGTATAGTTACCTCTTGTCTAATTTTTCATTTTTGGTATACAAACTCTTTTAGGTATCACTCTAGCAATCATTAGTATTGTCAAGTTCAGTGTTTAAGAATAAATCTCTGGATAATGTCATATAGATTTCGATTCTGTTTTGTCTGCTGCGCTACTGGATATGTGTATTATCTGGTTAATAAAGATTATTATTATCATTATTATTATTTATTTATTTATTATTATTATTATTATTTTATTATTATTATTATTATTATTATTATTATTATTATTATTATTATTATTATTATTATTATTATTATTATTATAAAGAATCTGCATACACTGCTGTACAGCGGTTTCCTTTTTCTAGTCACCTGTCTAACCATTGCTTTCAAAGTGTTTGATGAGGATATCCTGTATTGGTCAATACTTGTTCAAATAGGACTGAAGAACTTGATTCACTGGCAGCTGGTCTATATCATTGCATTGACAGGACAACAACAATCCGTCAAAAAGGAAAAGATAATCATTGGAATGGAAAAGAATATCTGTGAACTAGACAAAAAGGATCCGAATTTGGTGCAAGTGGTTGCGATTTCTCTCATCATCCTTCACTCCATAACAGCAATAGCTGCCATTGTTCTTAATGCTCTTGTGTTGTGGACTGTACGCAAAACCCCTTCTCTACACACACCATCGAGAATCCTTCTCTGTAGTCTTGCTATGACTGATTTACTGACTGGAGCCTTGGTGCAAGGATTGTCAGTCGTATATTTTGCTTCTACTATCAAATACTGGCCTGATGTTATCTGTGTATCTTCCTTACTTCTAACAAGGATCGGTTATATCCTAGGAACTATATCACTCTCGACTTTGACAGCTATCAGTATTGATCGATGTATGGCCATTGTAATGAAGACATCTTACCGATCTGTAGTAACCAAGAAACGAACTTCTCTACTCGTGCTCTCTATCTGGCTCTTGGAATCCCTTGTTATCTTATTCACAGTTCATTTTCTTCACCCGCAGCAATTTTTGATTCTTGCTTTAGTTTTTCTGTCAATATGTATATTCACTATCACTGTATCATATTCGATGGCTTTCTATTCCCTTAAGCGTCTTTCTGCCCAAGTCACCAACCATCTCGCAACTGGGCAGCAACCAGCTTCAGATTTGAATATCTTCAAATACAGGAGATATCTTGTAACCATGGTGATCATACTCACTGCTACCTTAATGTTATATACACCGTTATTAGTTTTTTACTTTACAAGAATTTCATCGCCTGTTATTCTCACACCAGTACTAGTGATCTCTGAGTCTATTGTGACACTGAACGCTACAGTTAACCCTATTATTCACTTCAGCAGGATGACAGAACTTCGACAAGCAGCAAAACATTTATTGGCTTAATAATTTAATTAAACATTTGATTACAAGATTTCATCAAGTTTAAGTTTGTTGACTTTGAAATTGTCGTTAGTTAAATAACATGCCTGTTACCAACAGATAGTTTTAATTATTTATGCAAATAGTGCAGTTTTCGTATGACTGTGAAAAGTTGACGGCACGAACACGGTCGTGACACAACAAGGGATACGCCAGACAAATCACATTGCTCGAGAATTTACTCTCCATCCAATCAAATACCCGGAACACGGCATAAACACGGCGCGGACACGGTCACGCCAAGATCACGGCACTTTTAGACCAATCATATTGCGCGTGAAAAAAATCAACCAATTGAAATTCTAGAAAGTATCACGGTCACGGCACGTCACGCTTACGGCACTGAGCTTTTCATCGTCATACGAAAACTGCACTATAATCAAATATATTGAATTGTCAGTGGTTATAAAAAGCCCTATTGAATAGGGATATACCATCGATCGGATTTGCCTTCTTAGTGGTAGTTGAACAAATGACATTTGACTTTCCCGATATACACTGAAAGATGAAAGTGCCCAACAATACTCTGTATAAAGCAATTAGATTCAAGTGCGTTATTCTTATTTTATTTTATTTTATTAAATATCTACTTCTAAATTCTAAATTATTGATTTTTATTGCTTTTGGTTTTAAACTTTGTTTCTGATTATCAAAGACAATCTTTTCTATATTATTTTCAATAATACTTCATTTTGTCATTGTCAATTTGATTTGTAGGGAGGTGATATGAGAAAAAACTGTTATCCAATCAGAATCGACAAAAAATTTGCAAAACTGAAGTATCATTTTTCCTCTCGGATCTATGGCTTACCAGGCCCCCAAGATAGACAAATAGCGGTACTAAGCACTTGTAACAGTGACAAATGCAATAATGTACTAACCTTTATCTTTTTTTTCTTTTTTTTTTTTTTTTTTTTTTTTTTTTTTTTTTTTTTTTTTTTTTTTTTTTTTTTTTTTTTTTTGTAATAACGGCCATGTCTTTTTTTATAGGTCAGTTATTAAAGTTATCATGACGCCTACGTCAATAGTTCAGATCAGCTGGCCGTAAGGACATCTTCGTACCCGCATGGCATGTCAAACACAGAACTTACCTTTCATCTCAGGCCTTTCGGGACAGACACATTTTTCTTTAATTAATTTGTTATATTGGAGTGTAATTCTAGTCTAGATTCAGTGTCCTATCTATCAAGTAAATCATTTACTTGATAGATAGGACACTGAATCTAGACTAGAATTACACTCCAATATAACAAATTAATTAAAGAAAAATGTGTCTGTTAAAGATCACTCTTGGTAGGCCATTTGCAGGGTATAATAGTCATGTAACTTACTGGATGGCAAAAACATTCGGACTTCATTTATTTAAATATCTTTTGCTGGATTACCAACCTTTTCTAAAATATATTTTTTCCTTTGTAAGGTACTCTCCATTTCGACTACGAAGCAATTTAAAGTTTGTTTGTTTGCCATCCAGCAGAGCCTTCCACAAGGGACCTTCGCATCGTACGTATATCCTTAGCTCAAACCCGATTGTATTTTTGGTCATCACTTTTATCACGTGATACTTAGTTTCGTGATGATACTATTAATAAATTATCAGTGTTATTTCTAATAAATACCGATTCATTTCATTCCATGAGTTTTTTGTGTTCTTTAATGAGCCGTATCCATAGTAACGTCTAGATTTGCCATGTCTCTGTCACCCTTACCTTCGCGGACATCTTCAGTCTCTGGTTCATATTCATTTTTCATATCGTCCTGCTGATCATAATCATCTATAAATTCTTTATAGTTTTTCCAGGCTTCACTGTCCAACTCCCTGTTCTTCCCGACGTTAATCCAGTTATTGGCAGCCCATTTCGTTCCTTTAATGACGTCACACCCGCCATGATAGCTCATCTTGTCCATTTCTCCGAGCCAACCCGTGTTCTCGTCGATGAAGTGATTATACCAGAACAACGCAGCTCCTTTCTTCGGTTTGTAGGTTATTTTCGCTTCGTGGCAGTGATTACTCAAATCAAACAGGTGCCTTTTTTCACTGCGCATAACCTGTAAATAAAAGACATGCGCAGTGAAACTCTAGTATGTCACGTGATCAAACAGGTGCCTTTTTTCATTTTGCATAACCTGTGAATAAAAGACATGCGCAATATGACTCTAGAATAAGTCACGTGATACCCAGAATTCCCATCACCTTCGCTGTAATACGAATATAGTCCATCAATATAACCACGTGACTTGCATTGAATATGTCACGTGACCTGGTAGTGTGTACATATGGTATATGCTTTACCTGAGGTGCTGTAGTGTCGTTGTCTGCGATAGGAAAAGCCGTTTCTCCTCCTTCCTCGGGTTCGTTAAGATAATAGAAGAATGTCATGTATCTAGAGAAATAACACTTGTTACTAGAACCCTTAAAAAGCTTTTTGTTGTCTTGGTATTGCCATGGTTACCTGCATGGTATACAGTTGTCGTCATCCAAGTGGTTAAAGTAGTGACAGCATGGAATCGTGGGATTGTCATTCTCTTCTTCTGAGTCATAATGGGTGTGATAATGACCGTTCTTGTCGTACCTCAGTACCTTTACATCAAATACATAGATACATCATGAGAACACATCAATATATCACTAGTAGAATGACCGTACTTGTCGTACCTTACATAGTACTCAGTTACATCTAGATCAGTTGATAATAAACATGTATTTACCTGAAGGTCTTCACTTGTCCAAATGATGTCTCTTGGTAATCCACTAACCTTCTGAATCCTATTGAACACAAAATGTTCCAAGTTAGACTGTTTATAACCAGTACAAAAGTTGAATGATGCTTACCGCTTCTTGATTGATTCAAACAACTCTTTCTTGCCTAGGTGATCGAGTGGGCTCAAAAAAGCAGTGTTGCTGACACGACTTCGCGAGCTCGGTCGCTCTTGTTTGATGCTTTTTGTGTAATTTAGGATTTTTTCTAGTTTTCCTTCCTCCAATAAAGCACTGTGTTCCTCACGAGACAAAACACCTAAAGAAACACAACACATAATTATAATACATATTTAAAAAGTTTAATCACACATAATCGCATTAAAAATTAACTACGGTGTGAAGGTGTTTTCAGCATCCCGTGTTAGGCTCAGGTTAAACGTCGAACTTTACATGAGCCGAACATCAAAAAATATCGCCTTGTTATCCATCGTTTTGATTAGGTTCGGCTCATGTGAAGTTCGACGTTTAACCTGAGCCTAACACGGGCTTACTTATCAGGGGCGGATCCAGGATTTTTTCAAAGGAGGGGGGGGGGGGGTTGTAGCATTGATTGAGGTGGTGGAGAGATATAGCAATCCAAAAGGTTAGGGAGACGATTATTGCTGCAGGCGAGCATGGTTGTTTCAGGTCCCACACGCGGCGCATAGAAAAAAAGCGAGCGAAATGTGTTCGGCACCCCTGTTTTAATATATTAAAAATAAAACTCGCGATGCTGTTGGTGTCGTCATGAAATAATAATAATAATAATAAATCACGATGGCTCTCATAGGGGGGTTGCAACCCCCAATACCCACCCCTAGATCCGCCACTGCTTATGATACTACTATTAATTATTAACGAATAACTAAAAGAACGAAAAGAAAAGTATGGAAAACTAAATAATTAATGAGATCTTTTGCTATTGGCCAAGGAGATAGTACTGAGGAAGAAACTTCTCTCAAAGCATTCTATTCTACACTTAAAAAGAGTCCAGTTTTTGGAATTTCTAATGAATGGTGGTGTACGCGTGCCCTAGTTTGCGTCAGAAGCTGCGAGAGTGGTCCACCTATAGTGTTCTTCATCTCAAATCTTATCCTTGCAATGTCTCGTAGCTATATAATGCAGCTTTACTTACCGTCTTTATTTGTATCGAGCTCTAGATCTTCTATCCTGTGAAGAAAATATCCCTGTCAGTCAACAAGTTATCTTGTTATGATGGCTAGTTTAATATGCAATCAAGTTACTTACAGTCGATCCAGATCTTCATTTGTTAGTCTGATGTCCCCAATGTACCCAATGCTATGAACCAACTAGGGATTGGAACAGAAGGATTAGAACAGAACTAATTTGGTTTAAAGAAAGTCTCAAGTATTACAGCTCATTTTTATTTCTTATTAATGTGTGTTGCTTATGTTGCTGCTGTTGTTATTGTCGTAGTAGTAGTTGTAGTGGTTGTCACTGAAGACGTATAGTTTTTTGTTGCTGCTGTTGTTATTGTCATAGTAGTAGTTGTAGTTGTAGTTGTTGTCACTGAAGACGTACAGCTTTGTTGTTGCTGCTGTTGTTATTGTCGTAGTTGTTATCACTGAAGACGTACAGTTTTGTTGTTGCTGCTGTTGTTATTGTCGTAGTTGTTGTCACTGAAGACGTATAGTTTTGTTGTTGCTGCTATTGTTGTTGTTGTAGTAGTAGTTGTAGTGGTGGTTGCTGAAGACGTATGGTTCTGATACTGCTGCTGTTGTTATTGTCGTAGTAGTAGTTGTAGTGGTGGTTGCTGAAGACGTACAGTTTTGTTGTTGCTGCTGTTGTTATTGTCGTAGTTGTTGTCACTGAAGACGTACAGTTTTGTTGTTGCTGCTGTTGTTATTGTCGTAGTGGTTGTCACTGAAGACGTATAGTTCTGTTACTGCTGCTACTGTTATTGTCGTAGTTGTAGTTATAGTGGTTGTTGCTAAAGTCGTACAGTTCTGTTACTGCTGCTGCTGCTAAATTATAGTCATGGATAAGGTTTTTGTTATTGATGTGCCTGTTGTTGTCTGTAGCTTTTTTTCTGTTGCTGCTGATGTACTGTTGGAATAACTAATAAGTACTTACTTCGCCTTTATCTAGAACACCATCTTCATTAGCATCATTGTTTGTAAAGGCTGCATCAGGGTCATGTGCAATACGGGCGAGGACGCTCTCATTGACCTTAAATACCCCATCAAGTAATGTTCTACTGTCTTCCAATCCCTGAGTCTTGGCCATGAAGATGATATCATCGCATTCCTCGTCACTCAAAAAGTTTTCGATTTCTACCATAAAACACAACAAAAGGTGATTTTTTTAAATTTCTTTCGTCTAATATTCGTATCAATACTGCTACAATGTTATAACCAAATCTACAGCGCTATATCTACTGATCCTTTTGATGTTGAATTCAATACTTTGATCATGCTATGTCAGCGAATCAGATACTGTACTAGCAAAAGTACTTTTAAATCATTGCTCAAGATCTCTTTAAAAACGCCTACCACCTATTATGATTGTATATAGAACATTTTTACGATAACTTGCTTCATTTCATAGTCATTTTTTCTATTTATTTATCGGTTACAGTATCCATATTGCTTTTCTTCATTCAATTTTAGACTTATCGTAATGCGCATTGAGAAAAATTTGAAATTTGCGCACAATTAATTATAAAATATAATTATTATGTGTACGTGATGTAATAATATTCCCCAAGGGAATAAAATGATTCTTGTATTGAACGAGCTATTTCGAGACAGGGGACTTGTAATAAGTGTATCCGGTGGCCAGTAAAAACATACTGAGCAAACACCACGATTATTGAACCACTAAGTATGTATAAACATATTCCTAATTAAGCCTCTTCCATTAAACCTAAAGATTTCCTGCTGCTTTGTTGTCGTTCTCATACTCTGTTTCCTGTTTTTCTTGGCTGAGAATATTACTTTATTGCTGTAGAACAAACATCTTTTTCCTCGAGTTGATTAAATAAAAAAGCGCAGGAAAATGACAAGTGAAATATAAAAAGAAAAGATAACGAATGCTGGAAAAATAACCTTGGCCGTGTGAGGGACTAGGGATGAATCCCAATTTATCAACCATCTTAAATAACTGCGTATCCTAAATGTTGTTTTTCTCTCTTATTTTAAATCTTGAATACAATTCCATGGCTTTTTAATCCATAAGATTTAGAGGTAGCTTCACATTTGTTGAAAACAAAACTTACCGAAAAGTGCAGGGCGCATGCTCAAAGTCTTTATATAATGAGTCTTACCGCTGACCAGTTGGATTTCGCGAACATAACCAACCTATAGTAAAAGAAAACATCGCTTAATTTTTTTTTCAATTTCAACAAAATGAACCTAAATAAATGTCTTTATGTGGCATAGTGCAGGTGGTTCGCCATATTTACATCAATGATCTGAATGGCTGTTTTGATGACTGAGAATAAGAAGATAATGGCGCTAGATGATGAACCCTGCTGGCAGCAGCAAAGTAATTGCGCTTAATCGACTTGGATTAACATTAGCACTAAAGCCGTTGCGTCTATCGAATACGTACTACATGCGAAGATTATAGAATACTTGGTTCCTATAAACTAACAAAATAACGATCATTGGAAGAAAAAAGAAAAAATATCCAGTCAACATGCTATTAAAATATTACTAACACCATGACGTTAATAATAGTGCAAGTAAAAATAGACAGAAAACTTTTGTCGATTAAGTTCAGCAAACAGCTCTGCTTATTTGGCCCTTTAGAAGTAATAAAAGTAAAATATTAAAGAATGGCGTCTTACATTTACTGAGTCTGAATCAGTCTTATTTCATTTATTGGAATCAGTAACGTTCTGCATATTATGTAGTCTGTGATCAGACTTGGCCCAGTGCCTTCATATATAGCCAGGCAGCCGGCCAGTCGGTCAGACAGTAAGAATAGGCTCAAAAAAGTGCAAAATGCTAAAACATAAGATTGGTCGGTTGAAGGGTCGAAGGTAGCATGACGCATTTTCGTCTAAATTAAGTTTTGGTTTTATGAATTAGTTTACGATGTTTAATGGTTTGGCCACGTCTCGCATAAATTTTGAATGCGCAGACTGTATGGCTTGTACAGAGGACATGAAAGAATATCTTGTAACGAATAATATCGTATAATATTGCAAAAAGAATACCAGAGATATATAAGAAAACGCATACAAATTAATTAAATTGAGAATGGTTCTTGTTTTACGATGGAGGATCGCTTTAGTAGTGATAAGGCACCGATATCGGCGTAAATGACAAATTACCGGCCAAAAGAACCCATTTAATTGCTCAATTGCTCATTTGGGATTCGGATTCCTTCCGCTGGGTCGATCTTCTTACTAATCAAATAAGAACTTTCGTGAAGAAAAACGAGAAATTATCGCCGACAACCTTCAAATGCCGGAGTGCGAAGAGCGGAAATATCTCTACCGAGCCGAAAACAAATGAACAAATGAACAAATGGAAAATGGAAAGAATTATACATAGTATAGTATTGAAAGTAGTGTTAAAGAGAATAGCTAATTCTGTAAAGAAACAAATAACAGCTGTTTTCATACAGGATATCGTAATATACAAACACGCGTTCGTCGCTTTTTGCACAGCAGTGCCAACAATTTGATCAATTATCAAACATCGAGACGAAAATAGCCGAAATTAAGAATTCCGTTTTAAATTCGATCCCTCGTTTTTCATAATTTGTTTTCCTCTTTTTTGTTTTAAGACTTAAATCCTCTAAAGAAAATATTCATAAGTCAAAAAGAATAGACTAAATTTATTCAATAATTTAATATATGGTACTTAGAGCTGTTCTCATCCAGAATATAGAGAACTTGATCAAAAATTGCTTTACGGAGGGCGTATTTATGTATTTGAAACTATGGCAAAGAGCTTTCTCCACTCCTTTTTTGGAGAATTGTGGAAGGCTTTGGATTTTAGTACTTAATTCTTAATCCATACAGTGAACAAGAGCAAACTTCAATTGAAAAGGTTTATAAACCGTATGTCCATGAGATCAAAAGATCGCGACAAATTTCAAGTACTGGTTTGGGCTGAAAAGTCAATATTTTGAATTTTAAACCAGTTCAAATTGACTTCTTTTCAGTACATGAAAAAGGAAAAATAGGCTAATAAAGTCATTAGATCAGTATTATAATAAAACTGAAAGCTCTTTTTAAGGTTTCCTTGTAGCCAAGCTGGACTCATCTATACAGTAACATTCTTTTGCCTTTAAGACTTTGAACAACGACTTACCCTTACAGGGTCGACGCTTGATAACCGGTAGACTTGGCCGAGCTCATCTCCAGGCGATACTGTAGGGAAGACAGTTTCGTGTTCATCATTTTGGGGGATTATAAAATACTTAGCACAAAACAAAGCTACAATAACACTCAGGATTCCTCCAATAACTCCTAAGGATCGTATTGTGGTCATTGTGTTGTTGCTCTTGATAAGAAGCGTTGGCATTGAATGTAGTTTTTATATCAGTCCCTCTAGTGAGACCCCACGTCAGAGTCCACTAACAACTACCTACTTTGTATGGTAATGAGTAAGGAATAGTGACTGAAGGTAGCCAGGTGTGTTACAATAATACACTAAACTGTCAATATTTGATAGAATCTTCCATTCCAGGTGCCATAGAGACGCCAATTTTATCGACTTCCAAGAACCATTGATCTAATTTAACTATTAATAATCCGAAAAGAATTCTGGATATTCTTAAATGAGAAATACCAGACCAACCACACTTTGAGAAAGAACATAACTCGAAGTAGATCTTTAAACTAAAAATCAATTAACAAATAACGAATGCATATTTGTCTTGCATTATTGATGGTTTCTTATAGCCTTTGCCTTTTTAAAAAGTAACTTTTCATTTTACTAAATTGTGCGATTTTTCCGTCAAAAATCTATCACGCTTGAAGCTCGGAAGAAGTTAAATGATGAATTGCAAGAAAATAAGGACTGAGTGTGTTGAACAAAACGCAAAAACCTCCAAATTAATATCACAATGGAAAAGAAGAGATATTGGCATAATGAATAGTGTTATTTGAATAAATACAAGTACAAATGTATGAAAAAGGTTTTTGTGTTCTTATGTACGGTGATGTGTTGACAGTGCATGTCTACTCTATGTAGCGCTAATATGGTTCTATCATGACTAGAGAACAGTAAATGGTATCTATCTGTTCCATTGTCATAAAGAAAGTAGTTTTACTTCGATGGGGACTCCCAGTGGAGCTAGGCGACTACTTGGAGGGCTTCTGCTACTCGCTTTATGAACACATCCTTACTAGTGAAATAATCATAATGAATTGAAACAAAAAGGCTCTTCAGAATCCAATTTAACCATAAATTGCCAAAGATTTAGAGTGAGAATCAAAGGAAATGAAAAAAGAGAGAGAAGAAACAGAAGATGACATGATAAAAATGGAAAAAATGGAAGAGAAAAGACACTGCGGTAAAACATAGGATAGAATTATCGATTATTCAGCAAAAGAAAGCATTTCCTTAGCAAAATATATTAATATTCCGTACAGTGGTCATGTGAAGCTAAAGTATTGTGACGGCAGACTCGATCGATAGCCTACACGCAGAGAAGGCTATTGATGATGGTGGTCTTCAGTGATACGTTCAGGGAGCATAAAGGAGCATAAAAAAGAACAGTAAGACGATGAACGAGGAATAGGGACTTTTGCGTTTAAACATTAAACATTGACACTCGCGTTTTTCTGTCTTCACGACTTTCTTTTTTTCCTTTTTCCCCCGACTGTCGACATCTTTTTTAATGGTACACTCTCAATAACAGAGTACTTTTAAGTTTTAATAAAGAAAATACTACTGGTTAGTCAAAAACCGGTTGTGCTGCGAAACTCGAGACGAAGTAATACAAAGTGCTTCAAGAGAATTCAGTTCAAAGCAATCAAAATAAATAATAGAATAATCGATCTAAGGAAAAACGTTCTATTTAGACTTTGATATCAATTGATCGCAACTGATTAGTTTCATTCTTGTTCAGCGCTAGAGATTTGATTTGAAAAGCGATTAAAAGACACCAAATTAATTGGTTTGATTTGAATGTCAAATAGGAAAATGAAGCGAAGTCAACAGTGACAAACGGTCAATATTAGATGCAGAAGTAGAGGTCTACAGTAGAATGTGGATGTAAATAATACGGAACAAATAGCTGGGATTGGGAGAACTAGGAAAGACAGGAAGGGAGAAGGAAAAGAAAGAGCAATGATAAAGGAAGAAAAAGAGGAAAGAGATGAAAGAATAACTGAGAAAGAAAGAAAGAAAGAAAGAAAGAAAGAAAGAAAGAAAGAAAGAAAGAAACCAAGAAACAAAGAGAAAAACACTACTCAAAGCCCGCAAAACCCCCCCGCCCCCCTCCACCCTCCTCCACCCTCCCGCCCCTACCTCCTCCCTCCTCCCGCTCTCCCGTCCCACGCCCCCTCAGCAAAAGAAAGAAAGGAAGGAAGAAAGAAAGAAAGAAAGATTCAACATGCATCCATTTGGATCCATTACTGCGTTAATGGTATCTCCTAGAAACAGGAAATTCCCTTAGGCTATTTGAATTGTTTAATCTCATAATTCTGTTCAGTAGGCTTCCATGAGTAATCGCTTTAAAGCAATTAGAACAAGGCTACGATGATTGAATGTGAGTCAAGAGAGACTATTTATCAAGAGGTTTAGAATAGAACTAGTTGACATCAACCAACTAACATTAATATCATCCATCCATCCATCCAGCGTCTTGCCAAGTGCCTTTCGATATCGTTTCGTCTTAGTTTACTAAATGACATGTTTATATTGCACCTTTTACTAACATCCTTCCACTGCCATCTTCTCAACGTCTATATCGTCTGCCATCAACTAAAATAAGATCATTCTCTTTAACAAACAAACAACTCCTTGTCATCTTCTCCAGAGAAAGGAATTCCCAGCTTCCTACGCGTAAAACTGATCCGGTATATGGTTTTCGTATTTATGCCTTCAGAGCGAGGGGTTGGATTTCTCATACGAATCGATCACATTACATGGGTTGTTACGAGAACCCGATGCTTTCCGATAGACTTCCGATCCGAACTAACAATGTCATCGTAACATACACTGATTCCGTATTCATTGCATCACCTCCCTAGTTACTGTTGCTACGTCGGACAAGCTAAAATGTGTTTTTGATATACAGCATGGAACAGACCCCGATTGCTTAAAATTGTAAATGTCTGTCTAAAAATCAATGCATTCTAAAGGTACATTAAGAAAAAATCGATTTCTACTACAAATTCTTATAAATTCGAGTTTGTTGGTCGGACATTCTGTGTTCCATTGGGAAAACTACTCATTGTTTGGGTGGACACTTAAAGTGCTACTACGACGAAAATCGCTCAAACTTGGATTCAGCTGAAACTTCCTAAGAATACTCTTTAAAGGTCCAATAATCACTGTATGAAGTGTTTTCTCGATATTCAGGACGAAAGTATGATATTTTTACGATTATTTTTTGGAGTCTGTGACGTCATACACTCAACATCGAACATCGCTCCATACATTTCTTTGTAGTTTATGATCAAAATATCAGTAGTAAAGGGAGAAAGAAATACCCAAACACCCCAAAATATAAATTATAGTCACAAGTAATGTGAAATAAGCACATTAGCCACCCTTTGGGCTTCATAGGAATAAAATAAATTAAGGATTTATATACAAAGAAATGTATGGAGCGATGTTCGATGTTGAGTGTATGACGTCACAGACTCCAAAAAAAATAATCGTAAAAATATCATACTTTCGTCCTGAATATCGAGAAAACACTTCATACAGTGATTATTGGACCTTTAAAGAGTATTCTTAGGAAGTTTCAGCTGAATCCAAGTTTGAGCGATTTTCGTCGTAGTAGCACTTTAAGCATGGCCGAGATCGGTCTAATCTAGCGGATTGTATTTTATGTTTTTTAAATTCAGTTATGATGTTGATAGCTACCTATTCTCTAAGTTTGTAAAATCTATTTTCAATACTATGGTAATATAGTTGTTGTTTTTGTTGATGTTCTTGCTAAATAGGAAGGTCTAGGCCTTTTGGAACTAGAAATCCTTGTATATGATTTGGTCTCTCACGGTGTATGTGTATGCACACGTTAACCAATACCAGCCCCACGTCCAGCCCCACGCCCAGCCCCACGTTCAGCCCCACGTTCAGCCCCACGTTCAGCCCCACGTCCAGCCATGTGGGATGTGCTCAAAAAAACAGTCATGCAGCTGAGCTAGACATTTTGCTTCAGCCAATCACAGCGCGTTTAGCTCTTTTGCCGCCGGCCAACCTTTGTGTAATCTTTCTGTTTTCTTGTGACTAAAATATAATATACATCAAAAATGCTTGGGGACAGCCGGTCATTTTGTCCACTCATGCTTTGTGCTCCGCGTTCACCGCTCAACTGGAGAAAAAAGTTATCAGAATGTTGATAGACGCCGAGTCTAGGTGATTACGATTATACAATACAATAAAATAACTTTATTTAACGTGGGCAAAAATACACTTAGCTCAATATAAAAGATATTTTGCTAATTTGCAGGTACTGCCACAAAGCCATACGATTGCATGATGCAGATCATCTTGTTTATACACACATGAAAACACGCCTTCTTATGCAGATATACTAATGACGATCGTCCCTCTTTCAAAAGTCTGTTTGTTTCCGCTTTAATAACATCGACAATCGCTTTAATGGCTGACCAAAATACGCTAAACTTGGACAGAAATGAAGCGTTAATCTGTGCCAACTTTAGACATATTTATATAAGATATTATCTTTAGTCGTTTTCCTACGTCTTCCTCTCTCTCTTTCTCTCTGTTTTTCCTCTTCCTTCTCTCTCTCTTCTTTCTCTCTCTTCTTTCTCACATATTTTCTATTTTTTAAATATCGCTTTTAAATCGTCACCTAATTTTTTTCGATTTTTGCCTTTCCTTTTTCTATCCTTCATTCATTTCTAACAATCGTTCATTATATCCTGTGGATGACACTCCATAGACACAGCACATGTAGTCCATCGGTGTTGTCAACTATAATTGTCAGATTTTCGTAGAAAGGAAGAGACTAACTGCTGTTACTTATCGCGTATTTCCCTCCTATACTAGCTCACGTCTTTGGGTATATTATAGAGTTATTTTTCACTCGAAAACTTAAAATAAACACTGAACAGAAAGAAAAAGACAAAAATAAAAAGGACATAAACTCGTATGTAATTCCACACTAGAAATCCAAGAAGAAAGAGTTGAATTATAGATAACTTAACTAGGTAATAAGCTTTCTTTTTTTTTACAAAAAGCAGCGCTAAGCCACATTTCATGACCAGGAAATATACAGCTTATAAAGCAACGATTTGATTGGACGACGTTCCACGTGTCTTGATTTGAATTTGAATTGCATTTTTCATAATTTTTCTTGCATTTTGATTGGTTCGGAGGGCGGGAAGCCATTTTAGTGAAGGTTGACACGTTTGGAAATATCTTTTACACGAACTTTCCATCATTATTTGAAATTGTAGGGACTTTTTTTTTGCCTTCATATTTTGATTTTTATTCAGACTCTAGCGGATTAAGCGGTTTCAGAGAACCATGCGCGGTTTTTATCAACAAACCCAGCTGAGCGGAATTGACACAGTTTGTTGACTCAACAATGGTTCTTGTTTAGATATCATAATATACGTTTTAGTAGATGAGGGTGAGCGTTCACTGCATGAATCACTACTAGACCGGCTAGACATGCTATATAGTACTACATGGTTCTTGGGTGTAATATCCCTTGTAATGCACTTGTCAAATATCGTGGTAGCAGCCGAGGTGAATACGGTTGATGATGATGTATGTCAGTCCAATGATGTAGATTGTTATTTCAGACGATATTCCAATCTTACTCTTCACAGGATCAACCCAGTCAAGGTATTACTGACTATTAATATTTCATTCTACCCATGCCTGATATATAGCCCACAAGTGTATATCAGTCTTTAACATCATCTAACACGATTATTCGTGACTCAACGTCTACAGAAAAACACCCTTATAACGTTAAGTACAGTCCTTCTACAGTCCAAGTCTATTTCACGGGATTATGTTAAACATTATATTTTATTATTAGCGGGTTTCTGTGTTACTTTTAAATTGGTTAAATATATCTCTCATAAATTTATTTATATCGTTTTAAAAACAGAATTGTTAAAAGATCCATAAACAATTTGTTTAAATATATTTCATTTGTCTTACTTCAAAATGTACAAAGAATAACCATAACTATAAAAATAAACTTGTATTTTACTCGCTAATAAGAAATATATATCTCAAAGCTTCATCAATGTTTTTAGTATATAAAACTTTTCCTTAGTTTTAAGCTATAATTAAAATTCTAGAAAATATTTAAACAGCGCTGCCAACCTTTTATTGAAAAAGGGTAAAAAATCCTGAGAAGCGTCGAGACTTGAGCAGCTGGAAGGACAGAACTAGTCTTTGTTTTGTTAGGACCCGCCGCTGTCGCCATTTTAGCAAAAATTTATCGCCTAAAACAAGCGTTTTGATTTGAACCTTAAAGCTGATAAGTGTTTTTCTTCCAGAAAAATCAAAATCAAGACTAATTCACTTGAACTGATTCATTTAGCTGCCCAACAACTTTTTCCTCGTCGTCATTCGACAATTTTGAACGATTTCTGTCGGTGTTGCTGTATCTTGTGTCGATAGTATTAGATTATAGAATGAACAAATTACGACTTAAAATGTTTTGCTGCGCGAAAAACAAGCTTCCCTTGAATAACAAACACATTAGGGTTGGTGTTTATAGAAGCACTCAGACAAGTACAAGTGATGTATTTTGAAAATAGCTTTTCTTCAGGCCGACCAGGATGTGATTAATCGCTTTGGAGACGCGCGCGCAACATAAAATATCAGATTCTGTCAGTTTTTTTGTTAAATTTGCTTACATTAAATGTCTCGTAGCTGACAGATTGAAATACTCCTATTGTAGTACATTTCCTTTCGATTTGTAAAACAATTCAAATAAAGTGTTAGTAGACAAGTGTTACACAATATTATATATCCATTTACCTCAATCAGGTTGGTCACGTCCGACATCTTGAACTCGAACCAGGAAAAACCTACCAAATGAAAACATTGGCTGTTAAACCACCTATATTTGGTATGTGACCATATGGGCTCACTTTGTCTGGGTTTATAGTAATAATAGTAGTAGTAGTGGCAGTGGCAGTGGCAGTGGCAGTGGCAGTGGCAGTGGCAGTGGCAGTGGCAGTGGCAGTGGCAGTGGCAGTGGCAGTGGCAGTGGCAGTGGTAGTGGTAGTGGTAGTGGTAGTGGTAGTGGTAGTGGTAGTGGTAGTGGTAGTGGTAGTGGTAGTGGTAGTGGTAGTGGTAGTGGTAGTGGTAGTGGTAGTGGTAGTGGTAGTGGTAGTGGTAGTGGTAGTGGTAGTGGTAGTAGTAGTAGTAGTAGTAGACTGACCATCTTAAATCTTGACAGAGATCTCTGACTTTCTCTCTGATGCTGAGTGTGATCACATCATCTACATGGCTCAGAACCAAGGATTAGAGACATCATCAACCGTACGAGACAGCAGTGAGTTGGATATCAAAAACCTTGGAGAAAACACAGAAGATGAGTTCAAAGAGTGGGATTGCGACGGCAATGGTCAGATAGATATGGATGAGGTTAGCCTTGTCGGGGATTTGTAACTGCGTATACTTTGATCAACGTCAGCACACATCGTCATTTGCGCGTGCAATATATTGAAGAAATAAAAAACGCGCGCGCGTGCTGTGTGCATTCATAAAGCACGCGGGGTTGGCAGAACACGAGAGAAGTGTTAGGAGAAGCACGACGCGTAGCGGAGTGCTTCTGGACACTTCTCGAGTGTTCTGTCAATTTCCAAGTGCTTTATGACTGCACAAAGCACAGCAGGCAAGTTTTTATTTCTTTTATAAAATGCAAATTACAATAATAGATAGGAATGACGAAACGGAAAGTGCGCGCGCGTGCAATGTGCTCTCATAAAGCACGCGCTCCAAACCAATCAGAACGCGACATTCATAACAGTTATTTTATAAATCAACATATATTGACTCAATTCTACACAAAATGTAGCCTAACCCTAAGCAACAGAGTATTCATGCTTCACGCAATAAACGCTAATTAAACGATCGAGTACCAAAAGTAATGGTCTCATGGATGTTACCTAATGCACGTGTTACGGGATATTGTGAGCCATAGAGCTCTAACATGTGTCGGGTTTATGTTGTTGTCATCAGATGCTGAAAACTCTTGATGTTCAAGTCGGATTCTCGCCAGATAGACAGACGGTGTTGGATATGTGAGTAATACTATTGAATGTTGTGTTCCCATTAACACCACCACCACCGCCGCCGCCGCAGCCTTCATTTGCATGTGGGGCAGTGTTGCCCAAGAGTCATGAGTACGCTCCAAGTATACTGCAGATATACTTGCAACACTGACAATAAAACTTTGTACGTCAACAGGTACGCAAATACTGGTCTGGATCAAGACCAAAATGGTGAGCAAGAAGTCTTGAAATATTTCAGTAGCAACGTTAACAAATGAATGACTATTAAAATATGCTCCTTTGTATGTAAGGTGTGATAAGCCTGGAAGAGTTCCTAAAGCTTAATACTACAGCTATAGCAGTGTTTATCAGATACGTTAAACAAGAACAACCACACACTAAGGGTCGACATAGTGAACAGACCTGGCTTGGTGAAGAAAGTGCACAAGATCCGGTCCTAAAGTCCATTCAAAGAAGGTTAGTTGATGATACCTTATAATTAGTGGAGCATGTAGCCCCGCGTTTAAAATAACGCTCTGACGTCCCTATCTCTCCCTTAATTCAAGGACGCTCCTAAAGGTTCTCCGGATTCCTCTCTTCGCAAAACCAAACACCTAACACACTAATTAACTCCAAACCTAGAGGTTGCTTGAGGGTATCGATAGAATGTTAAGTTTTTTTGGAAGGCGGTCTCTGGGTAGAGAGTGGTAGCGAGAGCGGCGGGAAAGGAAGGGTTGCATGAGAATTCCCGCCATCCACAGGATCCCTATCAACAGTCACGCACATCATGATACACCCTATCAACAGTCACGCACATCATGCATACACCCTATAAACAGTCACGCACATCATGCATACACCCTATCAACAGTCACGCACATCATGCATACACTCTATCAACAGTCACGCACATCATGCATACACCCTATCAACAGTCACGCACATCATGCATACACCCTATCAACAGTCACGCACATCATGCATACACCCTATCAACAGTCACGCACATCATGTTATCAAATTCGTTATTTTTGATTTTATAATGCGTTATTGCAGAGTACAACGCTTGACTCAGCTACCCACAGAACTTGTTCAAGCCAGTGAATATCTACAGGTAATGATAAAAACTACATACTGGTCCTACCTGTGGAAAACAGGCCGCGCGCAAGCTGGGAATACCGTTACCCTCACGCAAACTGTCTTATTGTTTTCTTTTTAATCTTGTTTTCTTTTGTAGTTTTACTTTGAGTGTTTGTCACTATTTATGCAACTTCGTTTCACGAGCCAAGTAAAATCACTCTAAGATGATATGTATATATTCATATAGTATTACACTTAAGAATAGCTAATTATTCAAATGTATAGTTAGAATAATTTGATAGTAAGGTAGCATAGGTTTAGTGAGACCCGTTTCGGCCGTCGAACTTCACATGAGCCGAACCAAATTGAAACAATAGATAACAAGGCGGTCTTCTTTGATGTTATTAAGTTCGGCTCATGTACAGTTCGACGTTTGAGTTGCGCCTAAGGGATGTTGAACACACCTTCAATAAGCTGACATCGCTGAGTCTAGTGCTCCTTTTCTTCCAACTCTCTGAACGTCTACAGCACATTACGTTTCCTGCTGAATAAGATAACTCATGTTTAAAGTCCTTGAACCATTTGTATTCGAGCTATCGTGAACCCAGAAGCAGAATATCAATCATGTAATATCATTATGAATCATATATGCAAATTACTCGTGGTGAATCGAGCACGATGGAATTTCTGGACAGCAATTAACTTCTAATAGAGCACAAGTAGCTCGACCAATCAGACCGCAGGGTTTGTGATAGAACATAAGTAGGTTTATTCTAATGTTGGTTTAATAGACTGTATAAAAAAAGCAGCTTTATGTTAACACAAATGGAAAAGACGATCGTTGTATCCTCGACTAATATAACGGATAAAGTTATACAGCGAAAACAATGCTTAGGCATGAACAGTGCTATCTATGATGTGAATCTCATTTGACAGGTTGTCAGTTATGGACCAAGAGGACACTATAACTGTCATCTTGATTCGGACTTCCCATCACGTGACCTTGAGTGTTGTCATCTACTTGGTGTAGACCTCAGCAGATGTCGAATATGCAGGTATAGTAGGGTTCTCATGAACGCACGCGCGAACGTCTATTAAGGACTATCTATATCACGTGACTATTTATATGATCACGTGACTATTTATGAATCACGTGATCACATGGATATTTTTGACCCAGGTATCTAACAGTGCTGTATTTCTTGAATGACGTGGAGGAAGGCGGAGAAACAGCTTTTCCTTTAGCTGACAACAGTACCTTCGATGAAAAGGCAAGTGTGTCAGCGGTTTCACATTGTATTGACTCGTTAACCTCGCTTACATGACTTCGAAACAAAGAAATATTTGTCTGCCGACGCAACTGTAATATTATTTATTAAGGTATCTGTTGTAAATCTGACGTACCGAAGACTGATTGATAAACTCTCCTGAATTTAACAGGTGTGGATGAGAGACGAAAAAAACCTTTGTAATCTAGCCAAAAATTGTTACAGTTCGAACGTGGTCGCTAAGCCAAGTAAAGGAAAGGCGATCATGTGGTACAATCACGTGATCTATGAACCCACGCGATGGATGGGAACTGTAGATCATTACTCATTTCACGGCGGATGTGACGTACGCAAAGGCCGGAAGTGGATTGCAAATAGCTGGATCGGCGTCAGCAATGAACGGCAGAGTGACATATTGAACTGGATTGAACTAGCGAGGACTTTAGCCGATAAAAGGAAGGATAACAAGAAAGATGAACTGTGAAAAATGACTGTTAAACATTAAAGCCCTCTTTGTTCGTTCAAGGCAATAAACTCTTTTTGCACTACTTTCAGCACCAGCTAATTCTGAGCTAATCATGAGCCACGTCTTATGAAACAATCCCGATTCGAAAACTAAATACATGTTAACTAATTATCTTGTACTGAGCTTAAGAAGTTTATGCTAATAAACATAAAGAGAGAAAATAGAAAGAAAATAGAAAGAATTTTTTTTAGAGAAGATAAAGAGAAAATAGCAAAGAAAAAGTAACTCTTAACTTCGTCACCCTTACAGCAGATAACTGAAAAAATATCTTTATTTTTTACCACGTAATTTGATCGTTTGGTCACCAATGGTTACTATATAAACATTTCTCGAGAATGTGCTTATGTGTTGGCTAGTAAAAAGCTAATTAAAATAACTAAAATAATTACAAGAACACTCAATAAATGAATATGATAATCCCTTGGGAAGTCATTGCTTGTTGAATGTATGGTTGAACATCTCCTCGGGAGTAATTTGTAGGCTGACATATTAAATGCATCATCTTCTGTGCTCTAGAGGAGGAAGAAGAAGTCGTCTCGAAGTTTCCAGTACCGGGTTTGTGACTAGCTAATGTACATATGATATAGGTGGTTTCTGTGATGCTGGTGATTTCATTTAGTAATATTTATCAGAAACAAAGATGCTTTTCAAGATTTTCAAGATTACACTGATTTTTTTGTCCTTTATTGTGTGCTATCAATTTATTTATCACATGGACTGTGTAAGTCGAATCAACTATCAAACGAAAGAAGACAAAAAAATCACATACGAGAGTCAACACGCGACAATAAAACCGGAATACCTCAGCGAGGACGAATGTCATCAGATATTACCGTGTTTGACTAATGGAAGCTGGTCTTTGAAGGACGATTTAAGCCCAGAAGATGTTCAAAAGCGCATCAAAATGGATGAATACATTTACGAATACCAAGGGTTTCCAAGAACATTTACAAGATCAGATGGAAGGTGTGGAAGGAAATATCCACCTACTCCTAAAGCAAGAAAAGCGGGATCTGTCTGCGATGCATACAGCACACAGCCTTGTTGTAATGAAGATAAAGGTCGATGTGGAAGCACGCCTGAATATTGCAGTTGTAAGAACTGTACAGATTTTAGGAAGTATTTGCCTGCGGAACTCGCACAATGGAAAACCAACCATGATAAGTGTAGGATGAGGGATTTTAAACATGCAGAAGCGTGTAAGTTTTTTACACAACATATTTCTGAAATGTTGTTTGTTGGTGACTCATTAACTCGACATATTTTCACGGCATTAGCATTGATTCTGACCAATAACACCGCAATGGGCGCATTGAACATCAAGATGAAACCAAAGCAACGCGAAAAGTGTTCGGGGGAGTTACAATTCATAGACGCAGGAAAGTTTAATTGTCATGTTTCTATCGCTCGTCGTTGGGAAGAACTACCGCCAGTTTGTGGCGGCAAAACTAATTTCAGGATTAATCTAGAAGAAGCATATAACGTGCAGTTGCTTCCTAGAGCTAAAAATGCTGTGAGAAAGTTGTTAAACAAAACAGGATCAGTTGTGGTATTGAATGTGGGACTGCACATGCGCCATAATAGCAAACACGTCATTGATAAGTATGTTGGGCCTATTGTTGACATGGTAACCAATAGTGGTAATGGATGGCCCAAAATAATCTGGCATAACCTTCATGGGATAGAGAACTTTCTAAGATCAGATATCAATGAATTATTTACGAAGTGGAAAAGATTCAATGCAGAAATGAGTACATACCTGAAAACAAAGAGAATAGCTATTCTGGACTCAGGACAATTGACTCGAGGAATCAGAAGTTACGACGCTCGTCATTTTGGTTTGGGAGGAAACATGTTAAAGGCACAAGTGCTGATTAACTATCTGGAACAATGGTTTAAAACGTGTAGAAAATATGAGATAAGAGAGTAATGTTCACCACTATACGATAAATACACTTGTTCTAATGTTTTCCAAATTCAGGCCATGGATTATTCCCTTGATTGTTAATTCTTATAACTTATTGCGATTTTGAGACAATACGGGTTTATATTGGCGGCTAGTTGGGAGAAAATATATTCCGTATTAGCCGTAGTCGCGAAGGCCAATACGGAATATATTTTCTTACAACGCCACCAATATAAACCCGTATTGTCGGCTCAAAATCGCAATAAGTTTTGTATCGCGATCCTCCTATTTTTAAATATTAAAATGAAGAAAAAAGCGATGAAAAAGCCTGGTTCGTTTGAAATTCTCACTACCTAACAGTGGTCACCCTAACAACGGTTTCTGGAAAATTGCCGAGTTTTTGAGTTTTCGCAAAAAAGAAGATTTTTCGTAAGTTTTACCTGTTTTGATTGTACTTTTAACACTAGGATTAATTTTATTACTCTACTTTGTAAAACAAATAGTTAATAAGAGAATTTATATGATTTTACAACTATTTTTGTCATGAAATAACTTCTAAAAGTCGAGTTTTCTTTCATGAAAACCAATATTTGGCGTTGTTTTTCACTCACCTGTAGCAGAAAGCGTAGGAACAGCATATCATGTATCACAAGTCAGGAAATAAGTTGTGAAGATCAAAGTTGTAAAAAAAGGATGTAAAACATGTAAAAAATAAATTTTCCGCCATCGATGTCGAGATTCCAATGTAAACCGTTGCATTCACAAACCAGACTGAGATACCAAAAAAGTGCTGTTTTCGCCGTCAATCAAATCTCATGAGCCAATCACGCGCGGTAATTCTGAGCCGACAATACGCGCGCGGGTCTATATTGGCGGCTCTCTCTCGAACAAACTTATAGGAGGGTCGCGATAATTCGTTTAATGGTAGCGTATGAGAAGACACATGAATGTATGGATACAACTAGAACAAAGAATCGTATTCTCAAGGGAGTGACGTGATCTGAATTGGTAGTAATTACGCCTATAGTAAGTGGATTGGGTCTGAAATCAAAGAAATCGTGAAACATAGCTATTTTGTTGATGACGATTAAAAAATGTGCTAAAAATATGGGATAGAGGGATGCATAGATGGATGGATGGTAAGTGAATGGATGGAAGAATGGATTTTTTTGTTGATGATGATTTAAAAAATGCCGCCAAAAATATGGAATAGAGGGATGCATAGATGGATGGATGGTAAGTGAATGGATGGAAGAATGATGGGTTAAGAAAGGCTAGTATAGATATGGATGGATGAATGGTAAGTGAATGGAAGGAAGGATGAAATGGGATGTTTTAAGATAGGCTAGTATAGATATGGGTGGATGGATGGATGGTAAGTGAATGGAAGGAAGAATGAAATGGGATGGGTTAAGATAGGCTAGTATAGATAAATGGGATGGGTTAAGATAGGCTAGTATAGATATGGATGGATGGATGAATGGTAAGTGAATGGAAGGATGAAATGGGATGGGTTAAGATAGGCTAGTATAGAAATGGATGGATGGATGGTAAGGGAATGGAAGGAAGAATGAAATGGGATGTTTTAAGATAGGCTAGTATAGATATGGATGGATGGAAAGTGAATGGAAGGAAGAATGAAATGGGATGGGTTAAGATAGGCTAGCATAGATAAATGGGATGGGTTAAGATAGGCTAGTATAGATATGGATGGATGGATGAATGGTAAGTGAATGGAAGGAAGAATGAAATGGGATGGGTTAAGATAGGCCAGTATAGGTATGGATGGATGGTAAGTGAATGGATGGAAGAATGAAATGGGATGGGTTAAGATAGGCTAGTATAGATATGGATGGATAGGAAATATCTTCCTTACCTCTTTTGAAATTGATCTTTGAATCCTTGATATTTTTTAAAACACAAGACTGTTATCCAGCGTTTACAAATTATAATTGGTTTATCGACATCAGAGTTGATGTCATGTTTTATTATAAGACTTGGTTATTGCAATCGTTATACAAAATAATAACACACATATGTAAAATAAAGTGCTAGGGCCTATAAACGACTTAAATCAGCCTGCTTGAAGATGTTCAAAAATACAAATCACTGAATCTTCGTAATCAGTATAACTTTTTTTTTTTCATCCCACAAATAGTTGTTAGTAAGTTTTTTTCTTTAAGTTCACACCATGATATATAAAGAATTTAGGTGTTTTACATAATATTGCACATTTTAAAGTTAAAATGGGAAGAATATGCATGGGAAGTCTAAAAGCTGAGGAGCTTGCTTGGATTGGTTTTGTTGAAAAAATGATATCTTATTAACCTTACAAAGGAAGTTGGTTTTATTTTGCTATCAATGCAATATTTTTTGTAAATACTTGCCAACTAGTCATCTAATCTTTAGATTCTGATGAGAATAATATAAAAGCACACTGACACATGAGTACCCATGCTGGTTTCTAAACTAAATGCAGTCCATTTCAAAGATGTATTTTAGGACACTTGTGAGTGAAAATCTCCTAACATGGTTTAGGCTATCAGGGCTTAAAATAACTGCAGCTAAGTCGCCAATCATGATGGCCGACCAAATAAGTTTTATCTCAGTCATACCTTTCTCAATATTACTGGTCAAAACGACCAGGAAGGTAAAGAATTGAACAGAAAACTCCCAATTCTGGACAGACATTGTCAGATGTCGGGCCGTTATTTTAAGTCCTGCCCTACCAAATTAGACAGTTCACTGTATCTGCTCTAAAACATGTGCACTATTGTTTGAAGTAAAATAGATATATAGTGAGCATTAAGTTAGAAGGATAGACAGAAAGGAAACTACAACACTTAGGATCACTTTGTTTTCAGGTGGGGCATCAAAGATAAGAAGAACGGGACAGACACTGAGGGCATTTTCCATTAGGTCCTACTGACCAGTCCAAGCCACCAGTTCTTAAATGGTATGCATTAGTTCTATAGAACTGGTTGATGAAGTTCTAAAAACTAATAAGAACCAAAATGTACCATTTGAGTACTTGGACCTGTCGGTTGGACTTAATGGAAAGTGCCCTGAGTAACACAAAAATAGTATTGCCGTAGAGCCCCCTATCCTCTAGATAAACAATAAATCCTCTTATGGTAATGAGGTAAAAAAAAACACAGGTGTAAACGATTATTGGGAGACTACAGATTGTTACTAAAGGAATTACAAGCCATTACAAAGGTACTTTCTGTTCATTGGCTGGTGGAGCCCCTGCCGGTGCACACTGGGCATAGGGTGGAGGATTTGACGCTGGGTACATGTATGGAGGAGGGGCCTGTTGATAGGGATTTACCCCTGTTGGTGGGTAGGAGAATCCTTGGATGGGTTGGCCAGCCGTCTGTAATTAAATACAATAAGAATGAAAGATCATTCTCGACATGTCTGGTCTCTTTTATCTTGGAAGGTTTACTCTAGTTGCAATATCTAGTGTTATCACTTAAATTATTCTTTCCATCATTTTGATTGGCTGATATAACTGCAGTAACAGCCTATAAATAATATTGTGCTTATGCACATTATGATGCAAAGCCATTTTGCTGGAGATAACATGCTAATGCACAGTAACGTTGCATTTATCAGTATGGCTCGCTTCCCAAGCAAAACAAAACAACCAAAGAACAAAAACAAATGGAAAAAAATATTTGAATGATAAGACAATTATTGAACTTGGTTATTTCTTCGGCATTGGCAAATAATTACTCACTTGCAACAAACAAATCATGATATTTTGCTTAGTTGTCCAATCGCTTAATATTTACTAAATGGAACACTATTTATTCATTTGATGCCATTATCATTATTATTATGGTTGTTTTTATTATTATTATTATTATCATCATTTATGGGAAGCACCGGTGGCGTGCACTGCCAATGCACCGCCTCTCACCAATGCGGCCCGAGTTCGAGTCCTGCCGATCTCGATGTAGTATGTGAGTAGAGTTGTTTGTTGGTTCTATCCTGTGCTTTGAGGGTTTTTCTCCGGATTCTCCAGTTTTCCTCCCTCCTCAAAAATCAACTACTAAATTCTAATTTGATCTTTGGGCTTTCACCTAGTTTGGAGCCTAGCTCTGTTGTGATTGTCCCACGCTGTGATACAACAGCTAAAGTTAGTAGATTTTTATCATCATCATCATTACTTATATTATCATTATAGATGTTTTGTATCAACCAATTCTCCATCATCAGGGTAATAGAGCGCAAGGTAAATTAATATTATTAATTATTAAATATTATTAGTTATTATTACAGTAATAGTGCAGAATTTATTATCATTATACCTACATGTACACATTACTTAATATGTATGTTTAGATTTCTGCTTATTTGTTGAAAAAATATTATTGAATCTTTTAACTGAAACTTATAATCATCAATTTATTAATCATCTTATTATCATCATTATTATCATTATCATTAATATCATAATGATCATGATTAACTCCATCTTCAGAATGTCATCATCATTATCATCATTACCATCATTACCATCATTACCATCAGCATCATTATCATCACCACCACCATCACATCCCCATCATCACAATCATCATCATCACTAGACTGCAAGCTAAGTCCCTCTATTTCCCTTGGTCACTGTCCATCCTCCCCAGCCCTCTCCCCTAGGGGCTTTTGACTCGTAACCAATCTTCCTCAACCAATCGACACGGACAGACAGATGGATAGTCTCCTACGAGTGAGCGTTGCGTGACGACACTAATAGCGGCTGTGTAGGAGACTAACAGATGGACAGTGACCAAGGGAAATAGAGGGACTTAGCTCGCATTCTATATCATCACTACCATTATCATCCCATGCCAGATAGAAACATTTTAACAATCATATACGATTATAACATACCATCACCAGGGGGATTCTAGGGTTTCTTTCTTGGTTGATGATTTCTTGTTTGAAGGAGTACACAACAAGAAGGAAGTATACCTTTAAAGATAAATTAGTGATCTATAAGCATACCAATCAAACAGCACGGCTATGCAGAAATAACATGGTTCAACATATTTTTAAGGGATATTAAAAATAAGAAATACCAGTCCACTCAGGTGTAAATATCACGGCTGGAAATGGCTGGAAATGAAGGTCAACCACATCACACTTATCAACATGTGTCCAGTCAATGTGTCCAGTCATGAGGATGAGAATAAGAGTTGTTTGGCGGGAAGTGCTAATCTTGGCCAGCCATTGTATAGTTTTAGCCCTGCTGCTATTACACTACCATAGGCAAGATGTTCAATAAACGGCTATACCACCCTAATACGATCAAGAGATGCCACCTGATAGTTTAACTAAAGATTTTACGACATGATAACAGACAACTTACTGCAATGATGAGGTCAATAATCATAGTATAGCCAAACGTCGGCACCTTTGAGAATCAGAAAACACTAAATAAGCAATAAATATGAAATAACACAAGAAAAAGTCTCTGATTAGAATATATACTCCTTGGAATTTCAAAAGAGGTGGGCAGGGTTTTCAGAGGGTACTGTATATAGAACATACCTCTTCTATGGAGAGGGATTGAGAGAGAGTCTGAGGAGAGTATTTGCGTAGTTCAAGAAAATAACATACCTTCCCTATGATTTAAAGGGTTCGAGAGGGTATCTGTATGAGCATGTCAGTTCGGCGTTAGGGGGAGGTAGAACAGGTTGGTGTCAGGGGGAGGTAGATCAGGTTGGTGTCAGGTGGAGGTAGCTCAGGTTGGCGTCAGGGGGAGGTAGATCAGGTTGGCGTCAGGGGAAGGGAGATTAGGTTGGTGTCAGGGGGAGGTAGATCAGGTCAGGGGGAGGTAGATCTGGCTAGGTATTCACTTACTCCTTTCCAGATGCTCAAGAAAAAGATGGACACAGAAAGGTGATAAGCGAGGCCGACTAATGTCCAAACCATCCATGTAGTCAGGAGGCACTTGTGACGCTGCAATCACATGTCAACATACAATACATATTAGAAGTTTTCAAATACAATCATCAGTGGGTTTCCTGTGGTACGGATGCCGAGGCCCAGCACCACAGGAAACTCAAACTAAACTAAAATAAAATAAATTCTATCGTTTATAAAATGTTACATATAACATGTACTTTGATTGCTCAAAAAACATTTGATAAGAGTATCAAAAACACACATCACTCGCTTGGTGCATACACTCTATGAAAAGCATTGAAAATTGAAAAACTATTTTTGAAATCTGAAAATTTGAAAAATATTTTACTTTTTAGGACTTTCTTCTTTCATCGATAACGACTCTTTCTACAATTATATCCATCTTTTAAATCAAATACTAAAACCTACTTGCATGTTGAAACTGCTTTTTCTTGTTAATTTCATAGCTGCAATTCTGTTTTTTTTTTAAATGGCTATGGATAGGTGCTTTATAAATCCATTTTATAATAATTATTTATTATTATTTTGATCAGAGTATCAAATGTGGAAAATATTTTTATGATTCTTTAATTGAATAAGCCTTTTCATAGTTTAAGAATCAATTCCACTGAGCATGCGATTTTATCCCGAATTTCTCACCATCTTTTGTCTAAACCTTCTTTTGTTCTTGATTAAACAAAAGAAGGTGAGAAATTCGGGATAAAATCGCATGCGCAGTGGAATCAATTCTAAACTATGAAAAGGCTTATTGCAAAACAAAATTTAATGTGAGGGTTTCTAAGAGTGTGGTAGAGCATACCTGAAGCGCACCAATCAACAGCACGACACTTATTATCAAGTCGGATGCAAAAAAGGCAATATTGGACCAACCAAGGTTGATGGTGTCTGTAAATAAAAATAAGAACAAAATACATGAGATTGACAGGATCCATAAGTGGTGAGACACAGGAGGTCTGGAAGCAACACTAAAGACAGTTACCACGGAGTTTGCATCGTACCCAGACCAAATCCACTAAGGCAAAATGTTTTCTCAATTCAGACCATATTTCATTCCCCTGTGAATACGATTCTCTGTTGGAGTTGTATCCATTTCATGTGTCTTCTAATTGGCAACAGTTAAACTAAGAAATGATACTCTAGGGAATGACATTTGGCTTTAACTGGAAAAAACATAATGCGCAAGTAGATTTGATCCATAGTCCTCTGCCTCACTATTTATTGCCCAGACTTAAAACAACGGCTGGACATCAGACAATGGAACTTGAACTCAGAATTGCAACTTGTCCAACAAATTTGTGCTTTGCTGGTCATTTTGACCAGTGCATCAACATTTTGACCAGTGTGGTCATTTTTAACAATGTTGAGTCAGAAAAAAGGAATGACCGAGATTAATTCGGCTTGTCACACTCTTGTTGGTATAGCTGCCTGGGCTGGGGTTTAAGTCAAGGACAAACTATAAGGACCAAATAACATTGTTTCATTGAAAATGATTCTATTACAGGTTGTTTAAATAAGTATGGTATGAAGTATTAGTCTCATTTCCAGGCTACCTATTTCCAAATTGGAGTTTAAAGTGAAAACAATCATTTTGAAAAAACCATGGTTTGGTAGGTTAAATGTGACTTAGATCAGATCTTTTTCAAAACACTCCACTTTGGACAGCATTTTCAAACAATCAGTACATTTCATATTTGATTGATGTGGTGTAAACATGAGGCATAACCGATTAGTAGACATTGGAAAAAGCAACACTGTTTTAAATGAAACCAGGACCATGTTAAGTAGGTCATATTATCCTGATTTGTATAGAAAATCCATGATCTCGAGTACAATTTGGAATTAATAGACACGAGTAATGTTTTGAAAGTTCTTGTAATTGCACGAGCATTTAGTCGAGTGTCTATTAATTCCAAATTGTACGAGAGGAGTACAATTAACACTATAATTGTACTCCTCTCGACCAATCAGAGTCAAGTAATTTTGTTGAGTGTACTATAAAAGTATTAAATTTTATCTTACCATCATAGTACTTCCATGGAATAGGAAGTTGATCTTTCTCTTCATGGTCAATTTTTGGCTGAAGATGCTTGAGTTCAAGTACTGCACCAACTCCAGTATAGATATTTATAGCAGCAATACCCTAACAAAATATAGCCACAGTTACAACTACTGTTTGTTTAATTAACAAATAAAACAGCTTTTTCCATGCTCCGTTCAGTAATAAAACACGCAGGAAGTGGCGTAAGCATGAAAGAAGAGTAAGGCATTTACTAAGTGCTTTATTACTGAATGGAACATGGAAAAATCTGTTTTATTTGTTTTATTATATAGCTACTAATTTTTTTAGTATTGAATTTATTTACGCAAAAAGAAAGACTGTCACAGCATGTAGAGCACTTCATGCGCAAGGATGGCATTAGCACTGTGCTCAGTTAACTAATAAAGCACAGTTTTCGACCAATCAGCGTGAGCGAAAACATGAAAATTACATATCCTGCTCATCTTATCAATCTTTTTTCAAAGGACTATTACACACAAGAAAACAGAAACAGAAACATGTACTGTGTGAAGTCATAAAGCAGGGATTGGCAGAGTACATTACTTCACAAAACGCACCACAGCAAGCAAGCTTTTCATTTCTTTTCTAATTACAAACTAGTAATAGCCATTGTTTTGGACACAATTGATGAAACATTGGCACAGTGCCATGTGATCTATAGGCAAGTTTAGACTCTATAGCCTGAATGGTGTAGGGCGAGAGATCTAATTATTTTAATATTAACCTATCAGTCTAATAAACAACTGTGATTTTTTGCTATTATTAGTGGTGTATATCGATATTAGACCAATACTTACTTAGCCAATCAGAGAGGAGCATATTAATTTTGATACACCATCAGCTTATTTATGGGAATGATGTAATCTGGATATTATATGCACATTCGCTATTCTGATGAATAAACTTGAAATGATATAACTCTTATGACTAAAATTTTGCTTATCTTAAATTCCTTAACGAGGAATTTGTGGTTTTGGAGTCTCTATAGAATACCCGGCTGCCACAGCAAGACTAATCCTGTATTGAATACACACACGAAGTCCTAACCAGTTACCATTGTAAGTCATTATAGTATATCAGTTTATCATATTTGACTGCATTCATGTGTACATATAGCCTTCGTAGCTATTAAGACTGTATACAATCGATCGACACGGCTAAAAAACTGCTGCGCATGTGCCAAAATTCATGAAAACAAGATGGCGGACGCGTGACTGTTTCCCGTGCTTCAAAATGCTTATATTTCCAATGACTCCCAGCGTTTCAGTTTGACTTTGATTGGAGATCGAGAGCAAGCAGATAAATCTGTAGACCCTATTGAACATGTCCATGGTCTTTGAAAGAATATTGACTCATTGGTCATCATGGTAACGATGCTGTTTTGGGGCAACAATATTGAGAGTCATGGCAAAAATCGTTGCAAACCATCTTTGTATTTTGAGATGACTTAAGGTCAGAACAACATACTTAAGCTCAAGATTTTGATATTTTGTTCATTATTCGTCATTCTACAACATATCAAATGAGCACCTGATTCCAAGGATGAGCATCGAAACAATTTTCATTTTTTCCTTTCTTGCACATGAAGCCTTCAACGAGATACCTGCGGCATTCGAGGGAAAATTCTTCGTACGATCAATAGTCCATCATTGCCATTCTAACCTTTCAAATGTGACAAGATTTGCTATACTTTAAATCAGATTTATGATACAAATGGAATTATTTCAATAAAGATGTTTCCAATAGTAATAAGTTGTAATGTTATTGCCTCCGAAAATTTCCACCATAAATTGCTTATGTAAGCTAATTATAGATCAACAAACTTAAGCTCCTAGCTTTGTGAAAATGTTTGTTATTGTTTCTTCTACTAAATATCGAAACTGACATTTGCTTTTTGTCGAGATAACTTTTAAGTTTTTAAGTTTCAAGTGTTTAATTTTTGATATATATATACAAAATTATTACTCAACACAGCTAGATTTCACTTCAGAAGGTAAATTTAAAAAAATCTCTGGGTGCTTCCAAAATGACCTATTCAATAATTTTTTTTTTTGAGTTTACCTATTTTTATAACATTAACCACCGACGTTAAATATAGGTACTTTACTTTACTTTACAAAACAAGTGGATCACTTAATTAGTTTAGCCTTTTTTTATATAAAATTATCTTGAATATTAATCATGCCACAAAGGTGGTTACTGGATATTTCTACTTTAACCTTAATCTATTCTGCATTATTGGTAAGACAGAATATGATGCTATGAAATCAGAACAAGCATGAAATTAAAGCCTAGCCTATAAATAATTTATACACATACAATGGGATGAACCTCTAAATTCCTTTTTATATTTTTATAATATTTCAAAAAAAAATTCAGTTACTACAAAGAGGACTCATGCTCATACTCTTATCACTCATTAGAAGCATTTCAGATTTAGGTCTAGGACTAGTTAAAGCTTTACTTTATTTTATTTATTTTTGTTTGTTTTGTTTTGAAAGTAAAACTTTTTTTAAAAATGAAAGTCTCCTTTTTTAGCCTCTTGTAAACTGTAATACTTTATGCAATCAAAACTGATTTAAATGCATTGTGAAAGGTGACTGTAACTCTTTTTTCTATTTATTCCAAATGATATCATCATTCTGACAAACATAATAAATGAAACACAATTATATCTCACTTCTGTAGTTAACCAATGATCTATTCCAAAAGAGTTTAATACATAGTCAATATATGAGCTGTTTCAAGAAATAAAACCTGGAACTGAAAAGAAATAACATTGACTTAGAGTCACACAAAATGTATACTTCCATTTTAAAGTTTTGAATTTTTTAAGTTTTAAATTTTAAATTTGACTAGGATATAACCACACTCTAAAGAAACATCTAATCTACTGATCTTGTGTACCAAAACAATGGAATTTTAAGATTTATACATAAGGTATACTTATGAAGCATTGTAAAGAATAAATATCTAGCTGCTACCATGAAGTGAACATTTTCATGAAAAACCTCAGAATTGCCCAACTGAGTTCAGGAATTTTACCATATATACTTAAAAAACTCATTAATAATTCATGAAGGAAACACAATAGAAATCATGACCATGAAGGAGGTTTTATATCTGATATAGATTCGTCTTCATTTGCATAAACTTTAACTTGGATTTTCTCTATCAAACTTGGTTCATTTCGTAAAGAATTCGGTACAGTATGAGAACATACACCAGGAGTTTTTTAAGCCGTTTAATAAACTCGCAGATCGTGTTTTATCGGGTCTAAAACCACTCGGCTACGCCTCGTGTTTTATACCCGATAAAACACTCCTGCTCGTTTATTAAACAGTACATATTTCTATTTTCTATATGGTCTTCTCAACAGTATACCTTTTAAACTATATATATATACATTTGTATGAATGGTAGATGGAAAATCTATCTTCTTTGGTTCTTTACTTTTGTAAAATAAACACTGAGGACAATTCACATGGCAAGGCTTCTGCAGTCAAAATAGTGAAGGCCTTTACACATAATGACTTAACACAAAAAATTCAGAAAGACTTTTCTATTTTCAATGCTGCAAAGTGCTTATATAGAGAAATACATTACTATGTAAATAGCAGGTTTGGGATACAACTGAAAAAACCTTGAAAAGCTAGAAATTGAGAAAAAAGTCATTTTTGACATTGTTTAACATTGTTTTGGTTTTGGTATTCACCTGTATAAAGATTTTTAAAGAAAACAAGACCTGAACCAAACTATACAACAGCTCACAGTTATACACAACCTTACTCCCACTTTACAGCTATAGCACTAAACAAAATATTTTCCCTTTTTAATCAAAGGAGTTTACCTCCACACTAGACATAATCAGTATATTATAATATTATGGGGTTGTTTTTTTCTTTTCATTTATAATATATGAACTTATTGAACTGAAATGAAAGTAATATGACTGGAGATATCCTAATATAGACTCTAATTTGCATTTGATTCCTTTTAATAGTGATGAAAATATTTAATTGTAAACCAGGAGGTGATTAAACTAGCCTTTTAACAGCAACTTCAGTCTGTGTTCAAAATCGTCTTGAAACTTATGAAACTGTTTGAATAATTTATTGTTATTGTTGTTGTTGCTTTTTTTTGCTTTTTGTTGTGTTTTTCGTTTGGGAAATTCCCAAGCGAAGGCATATCTATGATTTTACCTCACGTTATTGAAATTTGTTGAAAATTTGCGAGTACCAGAATTTATAAGTAAGGTATTTTACATCATAATTGGGGTAAAAGCATGTTCACCTATAACTTTTATTACGAATTTCAAAATTTACAGCATCCATGACTATATTTACTTGATTATCTTGACAATCGATGAGCTTTTCAAGTTCAGAATCTTGAAATAGACTTGGAACAAGAAAACAATAATTACATTCCTTCTCTGTCTTTTTATCAAAGTAAGCTTATCGATGACTTGTTTTTGTCCGAATCAGACTGAAAACTTGACAATTTACCATCTACCGGGCATCGTGTTACTCGCTTGTATCGTTTTCTTGATAAACTACGGCATATGATCAAGGTGTTTGAGATAAAAACTGCGATTTTCGGAAGGAAAAATGCTCGACAGGAATCCTTTCCTCGGTCCGCCATTTTGTCAGAGCGCCTGCGATAAAATCAGCGGTAAACCATACGCACTCTCAGTTGAGATTTAAATTAGCCAATCAGCGGTTTTTTAGCCGTGTCTATACAATCCTAATATTTAAAGGGCCACTTGGACGAAAATCGTTCCAAAATTAAAACTCTTTCATTCGAGCTGGAACTTTGCTGAAGTAATCTTGAACACATTAAGAACCTCTCACTGAAATATTTTTCTAATATTCGAAAGGGAAGGACCAAAATTTTACGATTTATTTTCGTCCGCCATTAATTTCTTTGTGTCACGGCCAACGAGTCATTATGTACAGCAGTTTTACGCTGTGACGTCATTTACTCAACACCGTCATGTTAGCGTCGTTTTGACTATACATTTCTTGTTAGATTACCTGAAGTTTATTTGATGTTTTAAACGCGTTATCGTGAAAAGAATCTCTAAACAGACTTTTTTTAAACCTTTGATACCTCTTCAAATATGATGGAAACTCCTTTGGACGCTCGCTTTGTCAATCCTGAAGAGTTAGAACCATAAGTTATAATGTATGGAGATGAAGCCGAACTAGAAGAAGAAGCAATGCTTGGGAAGAGGTTTTCATAAAAATTCCTTACGTTCATTTCATTATTTGTATTTGCTACGTACTGTCCATGATATAAAGATCTTAAATTTGAAGTTTCAATGTAATCTAATAGTGATTGATGTTATGAAAACAACCGATTGCCTTTTGAATTCTGCGTTGTGATATAAAGACTTGTGACAATATACTTAGATCTACGTGCCGAATAATTTAGAATGTGAGCTCGTAATTCTCCTAGCTGATTTACTACAGAACGGTTATTATTTGCTTCAAAATGTTTATTATGCATTGAATAGGTACAAACATACGATTATCTAATATCATCTTTGTAATAGAACATGTCAAAGGTTTCTTATTTATTACTCGCGCGACAGCGGCGTCTGTCACTCAGCTCGTAGATTTTTCTTTCATTGTGTCGGATGTCTCGCGGACACAAATTGTGGGGTTGCTCTTTGCCCTCGTATGTAAATATGCCTTGAAAAATTGTTATCCTTAAAATGATTCGAATAAATCCCGAATATCTCAGTCACTTCGCGCGATGGAACCGCTAGAATCTCGTCCATGCGTCCTACTTTGTTGTGATTCTTGGCGTGCCGAGATGTATTGAAATTTTCGAATTATGATCGTCAGTATTATTGAAACTGAAAAATTTCAGCGCCTAGACATTATTTGGTCATATAGTAGTTAGGAAACCGAATGAAACATTATATATTTTCTGAATAAACCAAATAAACCGAGTTTTACGAACATGGCACATACATTACCCACCAATGTTTTGGTTTGGGTTGAGTAAATGACGTCATAAGTACTCGTGCCAGTCTTCTTGAGTCGAATTCTGTGATTCAAAGAAATTAATGGCGGACGAAAATGAATCGTAAAATTTTGGCCCTTTCCTTTCGAATATCAAAAAGATATTCCAGTGGGTGGTTCTTACTGTATTCTAGATTATTTCAGCAAAGTTCCAGCTCGAATGAAAGAGTTTTAATTTTGGAGCGATTTTCGTCCAAGTGGCCCTTTAAGTAATATTTAAAAAATGCAAGATAAGAAAAATACACGTGTATTTTGCTGGTGCTAAAGTATTTTTTGGTTCCAATCAAAAAACAATCCTTATGACCATGTAGAGCTACTTATAATACAACTCTGAGCAAAAAATTGCCAGCATTCGAGAATTTCTTAAACGAGCTATGAGCGAACGAAGTTACCGATATTTTAGTGTAAATGTATGGCGAAAACTCGCTGGATGATATCTAGTATTGCGATTCACTAAATAGTTTGTGGTATTGTCGTTTCAAAATCAAGGTTCTGATTGGCTAAGGCATGACGAAAAGGAAAGCTTGAGAACATGCTTGTACAATATTCACCTCCAATTAACCAATGAGCGAGCGCCTTCTTAGGAAGTACACAAGATGGTATTTGCTAATTTGTGGTAATTGCTGTCTCAAAATCCTAATTAGTTTATAGTATCATCCAACATGGCGGCCAAAATTTCAAAAAAATATTTAATGACAAAAATGTATCAAATTAACTTCAAACATGTACAAATCTAATTTATAAACTTGTACAACACTAAAATGGTTTGATTTGGCAAAAATATCTATGTTTCTTTGCCTTTTCAGGTGAGGTTACCGATTAGAAAATAAGATTCGCACAACACGGAAACAAAACAATGAAACGATCTGAAATTTTCTACACTTAGTCACATCATAGTTCTCTAAAACATATCAAAGAATCGAGTTTATAGCATTCATAATTAATTTTAAGTTGTTATTTTTTTATTGCTTTTGAGCAATCACGTTTTGTCGATGCAGAGTATTATTCTATGTTCGTAACGCAATATTATATTCAATTTTATTTTTCCAATCTTTTATTATTATTTTTTCGGGTGACTGACAAAAATAGTGATGAAAAATTAACAGTTGTGAATAAATAGACTTTGATTTGAAAGCCAACTTTTCAAACGACGAATAATTTATTAAGCTTGACGGTTTGCCATTAAACATAATTGGACATTTTCCAGATGGAGATCAAATATGAAAGTAAAGTTACTAAATCGAACAGTTCTGTTTCACTTTCGGTTGTCCTACGACCAAAAAAATTCACGATCTCGATAATTCTTCAAATTTATAAGATAAAATGGTGACTTTAGTCCCGTAATGAAAGAATTATTCAGTAGACGAGCGATTTTAGCCTTCTTCTTGACAAACAAGGGACACTTCATGATCAAGTCTCGTAGAACTTCACGACCAAAGTTGCGATATAAACAATATATAGATAACTTAGAAGAGATAAATAGCTAAAAACTAGTGTGAGCTGCGTTGGTGTTTCTTTCTAATGAAACAGTAATGATAAAAAGGTAAATTATACACCGTGAAAAGATGAAAAAACTTACTGACGTTTCGGACGCTAGTTCTTCGTCGGAGTAAAAAAGCAAAGATAACTTACCATGGAGAACAGTGCGATAAGTATGACACCAGTTCTTAGATCACAACAACAACACGTCCTAAAGATTTGTCCGGGCATTTTTTTTCCTCTCAATCGAGCTAAATTTTCTCTCTGTTCCTTCTCGAAGCCAAGCTGCGTTTTGATATTGACGCAAGTATGACGTCAACACAGGAAGACCAACCTCCTGCCAAAAATAGAATGCTGACGGTGTTGAATAACGGCGAATACGATCGAGAGACAGACAGACAAAGATTATATGGGTATTATACGAAGAATATATAGGTATTTTTGAATCCTCACTTTTCTGCTTTAAAATCGATAAAATCAAATAAAACTCTCACCGTGTGCTGTTGATATATTGAACAGCCCCATGGCTTAATTTCGGCTCATTGCGATGCAATAACTTTTTTTAATACGCATAAGTTTCAGGTCACCCATCCAGGTACTAACTTCGCTCAACCGGACTTGATTCAGTTTTTATGGTTCCCAAGTTTTTTTCACTCGACCACGTTTCCAGGTGAATCAGCATAACAATAGCCGTGAAAACAATGCCTCAAATAGACTAGACTTTTTGACAAATTATTTTTCAACCGATTCCGTGCGTGGCAGAGATGCAAGGGATTAGCCGATATGGTCTGGGGGCCGGCTGGTCTCTCCCCTGATGCTTCGGCTAGAACATTTTCTTGCGTAATTCGTACACCCAAGGGCAGAAGGATTTAATCGCCGTCAGGTCCGAAGTCCATACGACGCCTCAGCTCTGCGGATGTCTCGGGGGTATGGCAAAGTAGAATCGATTTTTTATTTATTTTTATTTTCTGTCGGTGGGCTCGAATACCTATCTTATGCAGATAATATTTCTTTAATGCATATTATTATAAATTTGGCAGCATCCGTTGAGTGACTAACCTATTCCTTTTTACTCGTATTCTAAATTAATAATTAAGTAAGCAATCTCGATAGGAAAAATCAAGTGTATTTTCCAGGGCCGTAACCAGGGTGCACGTGAACCCCCCATCGGCTTAAGGTCCACTCATCCATCTGCTTTTTTTTTTTTTTTCGTGGTTCTGCTTTTTTTTGTTTACCTTTTTTTTGGTTCTGAAAATCATTGCCTGTGCACCTCCCTGCAAGATCCCTAGTTACGCCACTGAGTTGGTAATGAAAACCGGATCAATGGTCCGATTTTATTCGATGTGCACCCTCCCTGTAAAAGTTCTGGTTACGGCTCTGTTTTCCTGATTTAAAATACCTCCTGGGAGAAGTTTACTGTTTCAATTCTCAATATTTTTCATTTGCGACAATATCCCTCATGGACTTCCGTACGAGCTTTTAAAGGCCTATTTACACCACCCGATTTTGGGCTGATTTTGCCGTATACGTCAAGTCGAGCGCGGCAAATCGTGCCGTGTAAATAGGCCTTAAGGGGAAATCACATGCATAAAAGACTTTTAAAATCTTTTAAAATCGTTATATTTATACAATCAAGATATCAGTGTTTTACTCATTAAGAAAATGACTAAAAAACGTGCAATCTTTACAATAACATATAAGCGACTTTTCTTCAGTTCTGAATTCCTACAAGTTTGCTTAAGTTCAATTTGGAACTAATTATAAAAGATGTATACTACCACTTTGATATGATAAAATAACTGCAAGAAATCCCCTCGATCACCCCTCGCCCCTCGCCCCTCGCCCCACCTGACAGGCGACACATGACCGTTTCTTTCCATCTGTTTTTTCTATCCCCGTCATGCTTTGCGTTACTCATTTGCATAAACCAAGATAACGTCCAAAACAAAACAATATTTTTCTGAATGATTTAGTTTCCATGGATTTCAAAAAATCTCGTTTAATCAGCCTGTAATCATTAACTACGTAGCTTTATAAGATTTATTCATCACAATTACCAGGCTACCAAAAGCATCGGGTCTTTATACGATCTAGAAGTTTTCGACAAAAATTGTGTTTTGAGATCTTTAGGTCTTTATTGTTGATCCTCAGTTATTTACAAACTCCATTATTCTAACATAGCACCTGCAGCCTCCATATTACCATATTATTCAGAATACTTTATTCCTACATACTCTAAGACTGTGAACCTCGTCAAATCTCAAAATGGAACAAACAAATCGCACCAATATTAACCTCTCGACTCGTTTGAGTCTTGCTCTTGTGATGGGATTTTTGGTGGTGTTTTCTGTGGTTTCTCCTTGTCTCTCCATCGATTCAAGAGGTAAAAACATTTGTCGTAATTATTTATAACCTTAAGAGTTTTCATAACCTTAAGAATTTGACCGCAAAGGTTTTAATGCCTAACGTTTCTAAACACCGGAACTATATAGTGTTTATTGGTGTCAGAATTTAAATGCAAAACACTATTAGAAATTGAAATTTCTGTAAAACTGATAAGCCTTAATATCATTTTCACTCTTAAGTTAGTAATCTTTTGTCTAGATTTGAGGGATTTAAGGTGGAGTTATAATTTCTGAAATAAAGATCTAACTTGTGGATACATAGCCTTCTCTTCTTGGTGAGTGGGAGGGAAAGGAGATTTGATTCCAACCAAATATATAACTGCTGTTTTATCGTTGACCCTAGACTGCATATACCCTTAGTATAAATGCATGAGTTTCTTGATGTGATGATTGTCGTATTAGGATGGGGAGATGATATAAAATGGAAGACATTTGAAGAAGGAAAAGAAGAGGCAAAAACTAGGTAAATAAGATAATGATATCTTTCATATTAGACTAAAAAGTCTTTCACTTCTGAAATGGGCATTACTAAGTCAAGTAATTTGATTGGTTAGATTGTGTCTTGACAAGACCTTTCTCCTTTCCTTTACAGTGGTCAATGAATGCAATGTTTTCAGACCATATTTCATATCATTGTTTGGTTCGGAGAGGTTTCATCCTGCATATCAGTCATAATAAAGTCACAATACTCTAAGAAATGACATGATATGGAATGGGAAAACTGTATTTAACAAATAAAACAGCTTTTTCCATACTCTGTTAAGTAATAAAGCATGCAGGAAGTGGCATAAATATGAAGGAAGTGTAAGGAGAAGACCGACCAATGGCCGAGTGCTTGTCACACTTCCTAAGTGCTTTATTACTGAACGGAGCACGGAAAAAGCTGTTTTAATTCGTTTACGGTAGTTACTAACTAATTTTATTTCGGTATTGAATTTATTTACACAAATAGAAAGACAGTCAAAAGATCTAGCAGCACTTCGCGCATGCAGATGGGGTCAACCCTGTGCTCCATTCACTAATAAAGCACAGTTTTGGAGCAATCAGCACATGCCTACTATCCTAACTATATAATAAATATGGATATTAATCATCTGACTCACAAATTATGAGCAAGACATTAGATCACTCATTAAGTAGTTTACCTTTTTGTAGTCACAGGCCTATGATGATGGTGATTCATAAGACATGGTGTGGCGCATGTAAAGGTGAGAAAATATGGTTACCATGGCAATATGTATCAGGTCTCATGCTTCTACTCATTCATTAACTGGAGAAAAGAAAAATGGGAAATAAGGATTGACCTAAGAAGGGACAGAATAGTAGGTACTGGGTGGGGTCCTGTTTGTCTTGATGTCTCCCCTCCTTCTTTTCCCCTTTATTTGTCCTGGAAGGGCTTGCTGAGACTTGTAGTGTAACTATATATATATATTACAAAATGAAAGCAAAGCAGAAACCAAGATGGGGATTTAGATACTGAGTGACTCATTATGCTAATATTATTCTTGATTCAGCTCTGAAGCCAAAGTTTGCAGCATCTAAAGAAATTGCTGAACTGAGTAAAAAGTTTGTGATGGTGAACATCCAGGTGAATAAAAACGAATAAATGAATGAATGAAATGGGTCACTGGATAATTGGTTTGAATGAATGGATGTATAGAAGGAAGAAAGGAAGGAAGAAAGAAAGGAAAAAAGAAAGGAAGAAAGAAGGAAGGAAGGAAGAAAGGAAGAAAGAAAGGAAGGAAGAAAGAAAAGGCCGGCCACGGCCGGACGGTACACTAACCCCCGAACGGCTGCCGCCCGCCCCCGCCTCCCGCCCCCTCCGCCTCCCTCCCCCCCCCTCCCTCCCTCCGACCTCCCCCCTCCCCCTCCCCCTCCCCCTCCCCCCCCCCTCCTCCCCCGCCTCCCCCTCCCTCCCTCCCTCCTTCCTCCCTTCCTTCCCCTCCTCCCCCCTTTTTCCTCCCCTCCGCCCCTCCTTCAAGAAGCAGAACGGACAGACAACGGGGAAAAAAATTAGCTAGACTGACAGTATTTCTAGTAAGGGCAAAAAACATTGTTTAAACCCAAGTAGCCTTGTCATGAGACTTTTGAATGTGAGCCTATGCAGGCAAAAGTCTAACATTCCAGTGAATATGGCTGCCACATCTGTTTCACAGGACGACGAAGAGCCAAAAGATCCTCAATTCCAGCAAGATGGTGGATACATTCCTAGGATATTCTTTTTAGGTAAGATGGCCATTAAGATATGATTTAAAGTGAATTAGAATGACAAGTGGTTACTAGTTGGGACTGTGTAGGTGTGTTGAATACAACAAATGAATAAGAATGACTTGTGGTTACAAGTTGGGACTGTGTTGGTGTGTTGAATACAACAAGTGAATGAGAATGACTAGTGGTTACTAGTTGGGACTGTGTTGAATACAACAAGTGAATAAGAATGACTAGTGGTTACTAATTGGGACTGTGTTGAATACAACAAGTGAATAAGAATGACTAGTGGTTACTAATTGGGACTGTGTAGGTGTGTTGAATACAACAAATGAATGAGAATGACTAGTGGTTACTAGTTGGGACTGTGTTGAATACAACAAGTGAATAAGAATGACTAGTGGTTACTAGCTGGGACTGTGTTGGTGTGTTGAATGCAACAAATGAATAAGAATGACTAGTGGTTACTAGTTGGGACTGTGTGGGTGTGTTGAATACAACAAGAACGCAACTTTAACAATGTGTAAGAAAGTTTGTGACAATACTGACGTTAGGATATTAGTACTTCGTCTAGACTTGAAAAGAAAAAAGGTGCCTCGAGATTTTAAAGTAAAATCTATTGGATTTGTTCAACGCACCCAAAGCTGCGAAAAATAACATAACTTATACGAGAATAAAAATAAGTTTTTGAAAGCAATGCTCTGACCAAATAAATGGTTCCTGTTTAGATTCGTTTGGACAAGTTCAAAAGGATATCATAAACGATGGAGGAAATCCTTCATACAAATATTTCTATGGCAATGCAAATTCAAGTAAGTGAGATGACATCGCAAACTCTTGTGTCATTTGTAATCATATTGTGATCTGTGATACTCGCGTTATTTCATCGTTATCATTATTTCTCGTGTTGCTAAAGTACTGTTATGACCGCTACCATTATGTGTGTCCTAATGGATACGGTGAAGTTGAGCGTTAAGGTGCTGACACACGGTGCAACATTGTATGCAACATTGCAAGCAACAGGACTGTTGCAGCGTGTATCTACTCCAAACTTGTTGGCCGCGACGTTGCATGCAACAAATCTGAAGTTGAATCGCGCTCTACTCTTGCAACATTGCGCGCAACAAATTTCATTATGTTAACATGGCTGCAACATTACCTGCAACATTTTGAAATTTCCAGCCAATCAGCTTGCACCAAATTAATAACTGCTGACCAAATATCTTGACATAGCAGGCTGACACAAGTGATGTTGCGTGATTTTGTTGCAGTGTATATCACCCCGATTCAAATTTGTTGCTTGCAATGTTGCGCACGCAACTTCGAGCTATTGCATGTTCTCGATATTAAAAAGCGACGCGAGCGGAAGAGAACGAAGATATTAACTGAAACTGCATTTTCATTTATTCCACCAGTTGTTAATTCAATGAACAGTGCTTTGGACAAGATGATTCAAGGTGTCCGCATTGAAGATGAATTATAATCAAGATGATCCAAGTCTTACCGGGGATTGGGTGGGGCTATAGTGCTCATTAGTCATATAATTCTAGTAACTACTAGATAGAATAAATGTAGAAAGACTATTAAATTTATAAAATTGTCGTAACTTTGTTTTCTCATTTGATTTTTTTTACTGGCCTTAGTAAAACTTCTGTCATTAGAGAGTTTAGAATGACTTTTTTCTTCCAGTATTATTATCACGTCTTTCAGTTTTCTAGATCTCTCACTATCTCAATGGGTTTTCTCATAGAAATCATTTTTCGCAAAACATCGTGAAAAATTGAAAAACTGAAAAATTCTATTGCGCACTGAAAATCTCAGGTTTTCCCCTCGAATTTCTATAGCACCGTACTTTTTTCTCTATCAATTAAAAATGGGAAATATCTTTGATCCAAAAATTTTAACCTCCAAACACTAAAAATGATTAGGGAGAATGAAGATTTTCCCCAAAAACCTCATGTTTTACAGTCTCCACCCCCCCCCCCCCCTTTCCCTTAGCACCTTACTTAATTTTCGAACCCTCCCCAAAGAAATTAAAACCCATGAAGATTTCCAAATTCAATTTGTGAGCCCCCCTTGTATGCATGACAAGTTTTTAGAGCCCCCCCGCCTCATGTCCCAAAAATTTCGGTCCTCCCCTCCCCCTTCCACTTTTCTTTTCGTCTAACCGGCGACATATGGCTTCCGCTCAGTGGGGTTTCCCATTTTGCAGTAGTCTGGAAACGAGAATGCCCATGAGTAGAAATAGGGTCTGGGGACGAGAGTGTATCGAAAAGTATCGAAATATTTAATTCATTTCTGTAACTTGATCCCGTAACTTGAATCGGAACTCCAATCCCACTCCATTCCCACTCCAAACCCACTTCAATCCCAACTCAGAAAATAGGTAAGCTCACTCGGATACCTAGCAACATATAAACCAGTCTACAAACTATGTAGAACGACACCGGTAAATATTCATTAGTTTGTACACGTTTACCTCTGTTGTACCAGATATTTACGGCTCAAGAATATATGGATAAGACTGGATCCAGCGATGAGGATGACAAACAAAGTAGATTAGAACACGGTTGTGAATTGAAGAACGAATCAAAGACAGAGCAGAGTATACAAACCATGCTTGGATCAGTCACTTCAGATAGAGAACAACTCACGTCAAGTTTGCATATTCCTCTAGGTGAGCTATAAAATAAATGTATAAAAGAGTTATTACACTAAATACACGGTATACTAAAAATGCGATGTATCTGTAGCTTTTTTTTGTTTTACCGCGTTCAGTACAAAACCTGCTTAGCTTGATTTTCAGTCTTTTTTCAGTTTCGTGTTTCAGCTACGTGTGTTTCAGTTGACTGATTTTTCCCTAACTTTTTCTGGGGCCGGTTGTATGAAATGGATAGCGTTATCTGACGGATAAATCCTCATCCAGCGGATAAGTCGTTGTTTTCACAGTGACGTTTTTAGGTTTTGGAATAGAATTTATAATCTATAGCGGACAGATTTCACCAGTGTCTAGCGATATTCATATCAAGAATATTGATTATTTCGCTGCTAATTTGCAAGGCAGTAACGCTATCCTCTCAAGCGGGACTGTCAAACTACAGCTGGAGAAGAAAAAACATGGTTGATTATTTTTATGAATAATTGATAGGTAGAATAAAATATTGTAAAAGATAAGGGCGTGGTCTTACCTTCCCTCCCCTCCCCTAAGTAGAATCTTAAAGTCGCGCGCACAAGCTGGCTGGTCAGCAAACATCCATGATAATGTTACTAACAAGATGGCGGACGAAGAGGCGAGACAGTTTATGAGAGGTAAAGTAATAAAGCAAATAAGATTTTTCTAACGAACAAGGCTTTGATCAAGGTATATTAGAGCTGTTTTTGATAATATGATCTAAATATTCCGTTCTAACGACGAAAACATTAATATATATGTGTATGTTACACTAGAACGAGTGTTTTATTTCTTGACAGATATTTATTTCGCCTTGTTCCATTATGTTGTTGTACTCACTCGTAGCGATGTTTGATCGTAGTTATCGTAACATTCTAAACTACACCAGACCAGACTATCTTTACGTATATCATTCATAATATTGAAGTAAGGTACTTTTGTTCCATGTCTGTCGAAAAACTTAAACTTATATCGTCCGAGTATCTAGCTTCAGTTTATATTCCATATATTCGATTGCATGTCTGCAAACTGCATTGGTTCCACTTTCTTACTCGTCTGTGCTCCGATGCATGGAGTTCAGGGTTTTATGCACATTCTTCAGATGTGTGACTCCATCATCAAATCACCAAATTTATTGCCTGGCATGCCAGCGGCGACTAAGCTATCTTGATCTACATGACCAAAATTATTTTTACAGATATGGTTTGTTTTAAAGAGGGAGGATAGGGTCAATATATTAGATGTAGAATTAGAGATACTCAGCTATAAATAGCAAGAATCATTTACATTTTAAATGAGAATGTTAATACTAAAAGATCTTTCTTTGATCATTAAACTAGTTGGCTTGTCAGTACGAATCCACCTCAAGCATGTGTGCCTTGGTGTCCTGGTTCTGCAGACGTCAACGCTAGTCCTGATCATGAGGTATTCCCGCATGACTCATGAAGGACCAGTCTACATCTCCTCTACAGCAGTAGTCATGGCTGAGATCTTCAAGTTCCTAGCGTGTCTCTCCGTAATGTTTTCTCAAGCTGGTTATAGTTGGAAAGCATTTTCAACACAGATTGACAATGAGATAATATCAAAACCATGGGAGACCTTGAAACTGGCTATTCCATCAGGACTCTATACTATACAGAATAACTTGTTGTTTTTGGCACTATCTAATTTAGATGCTGCTACATATCAGGTGAGAAAACAGTAATGATGAAAAGGTAAATTATACACCGTGAAAAGATGGAAAAACTTACTGATGTTTCGGACGCTAGTCCTTCGTCGGAGTAAAAGAGGAAACAGTTCTACTTTAGTAATACCTTTATGCTCATTAGTATATGTAATAGGACTCCATGCTGTCCAATTAAGAAATAACTGGACGAGGTAAATTCCGAGGACTTCCAAAATTGGATGAGGCTGTAGGCCGAGTCCAATTTGGCAGTCAGAGGAATTTTTCGAGTCTAATTATTTCTTGATTGGGGAGCATGAAATCCCATTACCTATTAATTATATAGCTGCCTAATTAATCCCATATCAACAAGACCTGTCCAATTAAGAAAATAATTGGACAGTCCTCGGAATTTTCCTCGTCAAATTATTTCTTAATTGGACAGCATGGAGTCCTGTTTCATATACTAATAGACTTCTAATGGGTGTAAAGTTTTGCCATTTCAGACCACCTGTCATTCTCTTGAGAATAAGATTCCTTTGTTTGAGTTGTATTCATATTCATGTTTCTTATGGTAACCTGTCATGACACCCCCTTGTCATGATGCCCCCACGTATACCATGACAAAACTTACAAAATTTTGTCAACTTTTTTCCTTTTCGTTATTTTTTTTGTCGTTCATGGATTTATACTATGAAATATTGTTAAACTTCTTCTTAAATAAGTGTTAATAGAGACTAGGGGCGTCATGGTTTATGCTGGGGGCATCATGGTAGTACAGACTGGGGGTGCCATGGTATATGTGGGGGCGTCATGGCTTGGGGCGTCATGACAAGGGGACGTCATGATTGTAAACCTTTCTTATGCACAACCAGTAAACATAGGAATGATACTCAGTCTGGAGAATGTGTCACATGGTCTAAAATGGAAGTAATGCTTGAAGCCAAAAGCCTAGAGTATATTTAAGGAAAAATCGATATTATTAATATCATGTCCACTGTAGGTTACATATCAACTCAAGATATTAACCACAGCATTATTTTCTGTTGTAATGCTGGGACGGCGTCTAAACAAGATGAAATGGTTTGCTCTAGTTCTTCTAATGGCTGGCGTTGCTCTTGTAGAGGTCAGTAGGAACCTTTTTGGTTTCAAAGCACTCACCATATACATCCTTTGGTTGGGATATCATCATCAGGATTCAATAATAATGCTATTAGCCTTTTGGAGATTGAGGAAAAACTTGGTCTAGTTGACTTTTGAGTGTGAATGTTTTTGGAATGTAGTTTGTCCCCTAAACAGTCCCACAATGCACTGCAATAACAACTCAACTCATCCCACCCCCCCCCCCCCCCCCCCAATCTCGTAATAACTGAATAGCACATATGATTTCATGCATTTGTTCATTCATTCAATTGTTTCTTTCATTCATTTTTTGAATAATTTTTCTCGGATAATATTTGTTCAATTGCCAGTGGCCAAGTGGAAATGAGAAAGATCTAAAGAAAGATATCAGTGCTTCTGGCAAACTAATAGGTCTTATAGCAGTACTATGTGCATGCTGCTCTAGTGGTTTCGCTGGAGTATACTTTGAGAAAATATTAAAAGGAACTAAAGCTTCAATATGGCTTAGAAATATACAACTAGGTATGTTGACTATCATTTTCAATGCAATCCTTCGTAACATTGTCTTGAATGCAGGGCTAACATGGAACTACAAAAAAAGGAATGCCACAAATTCCATCAAGAAAAGGCGTGATTTCTTTAGTATTTTCATGTTAGCCACACATACACAATACTTTTGCGAAGGTTCCATTGATAACCATGTTTTTTATTGGTAGAGGAAGGTTATTCAATATTCTTATTGGCTGTTGAGAGATTTGATATTTCCTTGGTTAATTCACCTTTTCAGCCCTAGCCAACACATGGTATAAATAATGTTAGATTGTGTTACGGTCACCAAAAAGTTCTGACATCGTTCTTGGATTTCCATACACATTCACTGACTTTAAAGAGAAACTTTAGGTAGATTTCTTTAGTTAGCTATCTTAACAGCAGTAAGAAAAGCTTCAATCAAGCTAGAAAAATGATATTTTGCTTGTATTTAGAGAGCTAACTAAACAAACCAAGTAAATAAGTTTAAAAGTCAATACATTCGTACGGTAATCTTAGAACAATGTCCGAACTTCTTGGTGACCATAAGCACAATCCAACACGTACCACTTATACCAAGTAATGGCTGGCACTCAAAAGGTGAATTAATTCCCATAAGTCAATCAATAATGTTGTTTTTGATAAACCCATTTTGTTCTTTTATTCCTTCCCATTCATGCCTCTTTCATTTCTTTTCTCTCATTCCCATCTAGGTTCATTTGGTGTACTATTTGGTTTTATGGCAGTGTTTGTTAATGATGGAACTGCTGTTCATCAAAGTGGTTTTTTCATAGGCTATAACTACATAACATGGATAGTAATTTTTCTACAGGTGAGTGCTTACAGTAAATTGTCATTTACCTTGGCTGTAATGTTTTCCCATTTAAATTAGAGTATTGTTTCTTTGTTTAAGGTGACTGCCTACTTTTGGAAATTGATTTAAGCTTTTTTTAAAACTTCGATTTTCCGAATTGAAATTTAATGCTGATTCCAAATCTGGAAAGAAAAATAGGGTGTCCCGAGCTCGTTTTCGAGATAATCAGCATTTAATGGAAGCCTACGCACGAGCTTTTGGAGTAAAAATTGCGCCACCGGAAGTGATTAGAAAAAAATTAAGATTAATAAGATAATAGTTATTTGCAGACTATATGATTGCACGAACGAAGGCTAGTCTACAATAATACATGGATATTTTCGACAAAAAGACAGAGAGATACATCGATTTGTCATATTTTGTAGTTTCGGTGCTCTTAAAAAATCTCATAAAGTCGAACAAAAATCCCTACAAAAATCTATTTTTTCACGTGTTCCTGATTTAAACTTTTCCTAAAAGGTTGTTATAAACTAGATTTTTAGGAGTTTTTTCGAATGAGCTATCAAAAAATATAGAGTCCCGTGCAAAATTTGAGGGTTTTGCCCTAGTTGAAGCTCAAAATGTGTATGGTTCTTCAATAAAATCTTGTAGATGTTTCAGCGGTTTTTGAGTGCGCGCACATCGTGGGCTCAAATCGAACGTTCAAAAGTAGGCAGCCACCTTAATGGATGGTGCATGAGAAGACACATGAATATGGATGCAACTCCAACAAAGAATATTATTCTCAAGAGAATGACACGTGGTCTGAAATAGGAAAAAAATACAGTGTCATTCCCTAGAGTATTGTTTCCTTATTTAACAGTTGCGCATGAGAAGACACATGAATATGGATACAACTCCAACAAAGAATATTATTCTCAAGAGAATGACACGTGGTCTGAAATGGGAAAACATCACACCTAAGGTGTTGTTCAGCCATGTAGAGCCAGTTAGTACTGATACCATGTTAATACTTTTTCCGGCAGGCATTTGGAGGTCTTGTTGTAGCGGCTGTTGTCAAGTATGCCGATAATATACTCAAGGGATTTGCTACGTCGCTGTCTATAATTTTGTCATCTATTGTTTCTTATTATCTGTTGAAAGATTTTTATCCCACAAGGTATGTGCATGTACATGTATGTACGTATGTATGTATTTAGGCTTTATCAATATACCTTTAAGTCAATCGAAGACCATACTCTTTAAGAAAAGAGTATCCTGTTATGTAGACATTATTATAATTTTGTCATGCAATGCTTTTAAGGATGTCTGGCTAGCTAGGAGGCTAAGAAAGTTATAATACATGTCACAAAAGTTAATGCTGTAAAAAAATTCCAGTCCTTGTCAGTGGGCAGCTATTGAGTTCAATAAACATGATGCATCAGGGTCCAGCTGGGTACAAACAACACCATAATATATTAAAAAAAGATGTATACTTCCAAGGTCGACCACGATGCATTATGTATGTTCTCAGAAAACGTCTCTGCGGAGGTATGAAATGGACCATTTCTTTTTGGAAACTACATACCAGTAATGTTGTCTTAGTTTGTTATAATGTGGTTAAATGTAATTTAGGCTAAGTTAGACTCGAGGTCAATGACATCTCCAGTTCCTGAGCTTGGTGCTTGGTGCACTTCGGTGGGGAGGTCCTGGTTCCCTGTCCCTCTCCTCCAAGCACCTTGGAGAATCCATTGGGTGGTGACAGGGTGACCATGGTTACCGCTAATTTGTGCCTGGCTCCGCCCATCCCACCGAATATGCACCTAACGCCAAGCTCATCATTAACGATGAGTTTAAATGTGGTTAAATGTAATTTAGGCTAAGTTAGACTCGAGGTCAATGACATCTCGCAGTAGCGTTGTCCGGACGCATACCGCTATCTCCGCTGTCAACGCATTTATTACCTCACGCGATCGTTGATCGACTCAGCTAGCAAGTTGTTTATAGCATGTCGCAATTTATTCTAGTCGATCTCTGTGGCCTGTATGAGATATGGATCATAGCTATCATTACGAAATTCGATAAGACGCTACACACGTGATCACGCTAGCTTAATGCCAACCACGCGAACCTTTATTCGCCATCGCTATCTATCGCTAGCACTTGCTATACGACGCTATTACGCTATTACGCTACAACACGAGTTTAATTTCCCGCCCGCCATCCCTACCACTGGTACAGGTAAGTAGAGGTAAGTATTCCATTGACTGATCGCGGTCAATGTGACAGGTGTTCGGTGGGTGGTGACAGGGTGACCATGGTTACCGCTAATTTGTGCCTGGCTCCGCCCATCCCACCGAATATGCACCTAACGCCAAGCTCATCATTAACGATGAGTTTAATGGACCATTTTACATTAAGAACTATTGTTTGGTTTTCAGTTTGTTCTTTATTGGGACCTGTGCTGTTTTACTAGCAACACTCTTGTATGCAAGACCAGAATCGAAGATTCCAACCACACTCCTGCCTACTATAGCTACAGAATCTCTTGCTAAACAAATCTAACTGTTTTTTTAACAAGATATAGACATATATATTTTGACCATTGCTGAAGGCATGGAGACTGTAGACCTTGGCTTGGGCTCAACGTTTTCCCATATTAGACCACGTGTCATTTCCTAGAGTATCATTTCTTTGTTTTATGGTTGTGCATGAGAAGACACATGAATATGGATACAACTCAAACAAAGAATCATATTCTCAAGAGAATAATACATGGTCTGAAATAGAAAAACATTTTTAAGGTAAAAAGGTATATTGCCTTAGTAAAGATAAAGTATTTGGACATAAGGTAACAAAAATCGTAAATCTTTTACAGAAGAATGGGACGAAAATGGTTGGTCATTTTGGTGATAAGGAACAGATAAAATGCTGTAAAACGAATAGGAATGATGTTAATATTATGATAACAGGAATGTATTCTTACAGGATTGAATGGAGATTTTTATTTAATAACACTGAAAAACTAGCAAATTGTAAATAGCAGCTTCGCCTTGATGATAGTGTTCTTATTTCCCTTTGCCATTTTGGAATTCCCATAATACATTGTAGTTTATGGGGGGGGGTTAATCATACTTGCTAAAGACTGGTCAGAAGATGATATTTAAAGTGCTTATGAAGTGAAAGTGAAGCCTCTTTTTTAAATTCTCTAATTAATCTTTAGCTTTTCCTTAGTAATTTTGTGCAGTTTGAAAGGAATTTGACCACGGGAACATATTTTTTTGCACTTTGAAATCCTGTGATATGGCTAAAATTGTGCGACAAGGGAGTGGGTCGAGTGATGTCAAGGGGTTGACAAACGCAACCAGGGCACAAGTGACATATTATGTGAAAACACTTGAAAACACTAGCAAGTTGGGTTTGTTGCTATTTGGTTTGATCTGGTTCCAAGGTTCCATGTTCCCGTGGTTCACTTCCTTTCAAACTGCACAAACTTACTAAGGAAGTGCTAAAGATTAATCATATGATTTAAAAAAGGGGGCTCATTTTCGCTTGATGTAGAATAAACAACCATGTAAAATTAACTTGGAATAAACTTATATACATGATTCCTGGAAGGGAAGGGATTAAAGGTCTGATATCCTAATTTGGTACATTGATGTAAATGTTAAAACAATGCAGTCACATTTATATGCAATAAATAAATGGTTTTGAAAGAACTGGGATAAGGATTTGTTAATAACTAACAAACCTTTACATGATTGATGCAGTGTTTCACACTGATTGAAGCTACCAAAGATGCATACCAATAATATTTGTTTATTCAACATTTAGTGTTGATATCTGTGTGATAGAGTGCATACAATATAACTGTGAAACTTTAGTAATACTATATGGCACAATTTCATGCAAATTCCATTGTTTTCTATTGTTTAATTAGCACTATTTTGTACTATGTAGTAATAAATGTTTCACGGATTAATTGTTTGCACTCTAAACCCATCAATAAGAACCACAGTGAATTGGAAACTGTGAGTTTTGTCATTTTATCGACCTTAATTGTGTAATAAACAAATTTTTATGTGTCCAGAGCCTGATATCGTTCTTATTCACTCGTTTCCCATACGATATCACTCGCTTGTTCGCGATATGAGATGGAGACTCCTGAATAAAATACAATAATTTATCAAGCTCTTAACATATAACTGTTATCATCATATTGATCATTTTCTACCTAACCCCTGGATAACCAGTTTGTTTAGTTCCTCAACCTGTGATGTCACCTTGTTCTTGATTGGACGATAGTCACTCTCAAGACTCTTTGATGTGATGACTGGATATAGTATGTTAAGAATAATAACAGTTATAACCTACAGTACAAATGACGATGATCACATTGATGTTAGCTTGAGGTGGCTATATGACCACACCCCTTAACCCCCCTCCCCTCCCCCCCCCCAACCCCATAAGGAATGGGGCTATGCTAAAAACTTATGAAAATCTTAATATATTTTACAACCACCTATCCCCCTATGGGGCTCTTCTGTGAAGTTCCCTCCATACGCACTGGAATGGAATGTTGCTGGGTACTGGATGGAAAGCAAAACAAACCTGTAAGGAGGACTTAACACTCACTACGAGGGAAGAAACTGGAGAACCCAGAAGAAACCCTCGTAGCATAGAAGAGAGCAACACATCAAACAAACTCAACTCCCACATGATTCAGTCTGAGCCAGGGCTCAAACCCAGACCACAGCGGTGAGATGCGAGCGGTAAACTACTACGCCACCCACACTTTATGTCAAGACCAAATCAATATTTTGTAATAATACCATCAATATGATATATGAATAATGACAAGCAAGGATACACTCCTTCATGACAAAGTTATTCTGTTCATGATGCTGCCACTTTCTTTCCAGATTTCCCAACTGAGAAAAAAGATGAAAAAATATCTCATAATATTAATAATATTTCTTAATTATACAATTAGATTTAATGGACCAAATTACTATGTGTTATAAACACAAACTTTATCGGCAGTAGGAACCTACTTGTGAGTATGTTTCATTCTCCAGGAGCTTACTTCTTGATGCGTCGTACAATGTTGACAGGTTCTGCACAACTGATGACAGAGGTGGATATATGAATAACATTTTACTAAATAATGCTTAAATCTTATTCCTTAATAAAATTATCCAATTAACCATCTAATATCCAATTAAACATGTATTTTAGTTTTTGTGCCATCCTGTTATCTTTCATTTTTTCATCCATCTGCCTATTCCCCCACTCATCCATCCATCCATCCATCCACTCATCCATCCACCCATCCATCCACTCATCCATCCATCCATCCCCTACTGTCCATCCATCCATTCATACATCCATCCCCTACTGTCCATCCATCCATTCATCCGTCCATCCATTCATCTACCCATCCATCCATCTATCCATCTACCCATTCATTCATCCATCCATCCATCCATTCATGTGTCCATGCATTCATCTACCCATCCATCCATCTATTCATCTACCCATTCATTCATCCATCCATCCATCCATTCATCCTTTAATTTGTGTACACACACCATACAGCAAAAGACTTACAAAGTACTTACATTTTTTAAAAGTATCTTTTCTACCAGACAACACAGTCTTCTCTTCATGTAGACGCTGTAACAAGTACCACACAGTCAACATTAACGCAAATGTTAGTTTCTAGAGAATGTTATCTACTATGTAAGCTGTTAATACTCACCCCTTTCTTTTCCAGTGACTGTTCTCTTAGTGCATCCAGGTCACTGTAGACCTCAAGCTCCTATAACATTCAACAGAACAATCATGATTATAACTTTGTTAAGCAGAAGGGTAGGGTTTGAATAAAAAACTACCTGTACACATAAAACAGGGCTAATATTATGGCTGCTCAGACGCCAGTCATGATGATCAATTAGTTTTTGATCTGCTCATACCTAGTTTGTGGTTCAACATCAGGCATAGGCATAGATTTGACTGGACAAGTTCCAATAGACCAGTTTCGAATTCCAAATTACCGCTGTGTTCCTTGATTACAGACTCATTTGCACAGGGTTAGCCTCGTATCAGTGTTTAAATATTCACAGATACCAACAGAAAAGTAAAGAATGCACAAGTTCAACAATACAAACATTTTGAAACTTGACGGACCTTGACTTGAACACGTGAATATTCTACACAAACTCGAGGCTAACCCTGTGCAAATGAGTCTGTAATCAAGAAACACAGCAGTAATTTGGAATTTGAAAGGGGTATTCTGGCTGGACAATGACCAATAACTGGCCATTACTAAAGTTTAGAATTATGAGTGAATTTCACATTATTATCTGTTACCTGTTCCATTGTGGCAATCTTGTCTTTTAAACTGTCCAGTTCTGTTGTTATTTTGGTCTCAAGCTACAGATACGTACAGTAGAATACAGTCAGTTATTATGAATAAAGGAAGGCGTCGTTATGCGTATCATGTGTGATAGTTAACCTTACCTGTTCAACTTTGTCTAAATCCATCTGTAAACGTGTATGCTCTGCAAATCCACAAACAATTACATCTCACTTAAGAACAAAATTTAATGCAGCTCCTATCAACTCTAGGCACTTAATCAGTGGGACGAACAGTTGCAAAATCTGCTGAATTTCATGCATACAGTATAATATATCTACTGCTCAACATATGATTGACTAATATAAGGGAATGTAGTGTGACATAACTGGTTGATTATTAATCAATAATCTCCAATATCCTATTCATCATCATCACCAATATCATCATCATCATCATCATCACCAATGTCATCATCATCATCATCATCACCAATGTCATCATTATCACCATCATCACCAGTCATCATCATCATCATCACCACCAATGTCATCATTATCATCATCATCATCAGTCATCATCATCATCATCATCACCAATGTCATCATTATCATCATCATCACCAATGTCATCATTATCATCATCATCACCAGTCATCATTATCATCATCATCACCAGTCATCATCATCATCATCATCACCAATGTCATCATTATCATCATCATCACCAATGTCATCATTATCATCATCATCACCAGTCATCATCATCATCATCATCACCAATGTCATCATTATCATCATCATCACCAATGTCATCATTATCATCATCATCACCAATGTCATCATTATCATCATCATCACCAATGTCATCATTATCATCATCATCACCAGTCATCATCATCATCACCAATGTCATCATTATCATCATCATCACCAGTCATCATCATCATCATCATCACCAATGTCATCATTATCATCATCATCACCAGTCATCATCATCATCATCACCACCAATGTCATCATCATCATCATCACCAATGTCATCATCATCATCATCATCACCAATGTCATCATTATCATCATCATCACCAATGTCATCATCATCATCATCACCAATGTCATCATTATCATCATCATCACCAATGTCATCATCATCATCATCATCACCAATGTCATCATCATCATCATCACCAATGTCATCATCATCATCATCACCAATGTCATCATCATCATCATCACCAATGTCATCATCATCATCATCATCACCAATGTCATCATCATTATCATCATCACCAATGTCATCATCATCATCATCATCACCAATGTCATCATCATAACCAATGTCATCATCATCATCATCATCACCAATGTCATCATTATCATCATCTTTATCACCATCATCATTATCACCAATATCTTCGTTATCAACATCATTATTGCCATCATCACTAATATCATCATTATCATCATAATCATCTTTATCACCATCATCACCAATATCGTTAATCGAAGTATTATGATCATCGGGGTGGATGTAGTCCTGAGAAGGACTGTTTGATGTGACTGACATTTCAACAACCTGAGCGGAAGTCATCTTCAGAGTCCAGTGAAGAATAAATATAAACGGCACTATACAGTATATCTTACCTGAAGCAAGAGAAGATGCTGTAGCTTGAGATTTATGCATTTCATTTTCCTTGAATGACAAATCTTCCTGCACAGACACAGACACATACATGTAATGTAAAATCAGCATGAATCCTTAACTCAACACACAAAGCATTCTACTAATTACCTGCATTTGCTTCAGTTCTCCAGCGGTTGGTAAGTGTTTGGTACGAACCATTCCCTGTGCATATCCAATACCACATCAGAACTTTTATCACACATTTAATTGATTCAATGTTGTCATAAAAATAATATTCATCACCTACCCTACTCGTCTTCTCCAGTAATGCTACTATTCCACCCTCCAGTTCTTTCTTACGGCTCTGGATTCAAAGTTAGAATCATTAGCAATTATTACAAAATAACTGCAGTCATAAATCTTGCATTCTAATTGGTCAGTAGCACATGCTTTATAACTACACGCAGCACACACACATATTTTCTATTTCATCAATGTTTGCAAACTTGGGTGAAAAGAATAAAATCAGGATGAAACTGTAATAAATTATTTACCATTTCGTTGGCCTTATTCTCTTCAAATGTATCCAGGAATTCTGAAAAGCAAGTCAAAGTGTTGGTATTTTTTAGCCTACTTGTTATCAGTACTCAGTTAATAGAACTGCTTTGATGTCCCACTTGACAATATAATGGTACCTTGCATGGTTTCCTCTCGTTTCTTCAGTTCTTTGTATTTCAGGTTCCGTTCTCCTGTACATAATAAATGAGAACAATCAACATCGATCACTTATCAATACAGTCAACATTATAACATATTAATAGTGGTATTGATAGTTTGCTGTTATTATCTGCCTATTATTATACTTTTGGTGTTATTCTGCTGGACAGTTTATTGTGGGTTGTTATGGAGGTTAATTGGGGGTTTATCGACAGTGTCTGCAAGCTTCTGACAGCAAAAGTGATTGACTGAGTTGTTACTAGGTAATAATTATTAATTATAAATCTAAGTACAACATACCTTGATGCTCCTCAAGATCCATATCCAACTGTTGTATCTCTGTGTTCAATGACTCTATCTTCTCCCTCAACTCCCCAATCCTATGAACATTGTATCAGATGAGTATACTGATGCTACTCAGATAAATAATAATCACCAATAATATCTGGTGGTATTGTTTTTACCTTCTGTCCATGCTTGCTATCTCTTGGTTATCTTCCTTCACCTGTAACACGACAACAAATACTTACATTTATAAATATTCACACTATTTTTCTTTCTCTATATTTCAAACAATTAGTGACAACAATATTGATATTCAAGGACATTACATCCTGGCTTCAACTTCGGAATCCACATTTCTGGAGTATATATTTACAGTCAACTCTCTTTACAGCGGACACCCTTGGGACCGTCACTTGGTGTCCGTAATAGCGAGCGTCCGCAATAGTGAAAACTATTTACAGTCATTTCTTTGTCAGTATCTTTGTCGGGGATTTTTCTCCTGTCCGTAATAGCAAGGTGTCCGTAATATCGGGGTGTCCGCAAGGTGAGAGTTGACTGTAATATTATTTTACAACCATCAGACTCTATGGAACTGTTTTGTCAAACTTTGCAGTAAGACTTGTGTTGTACTGTGACATAGTGCTCACCAGTTAGTGTTCTGTTCAGACCATTAATATATCATTTTAAGTATATACAGTATATCAGATTTTGCAACTACCACTGACAGTAAAAGAGATGCTTAAAATCTAAAACTTCATTATTCCCCCCTGAATGCTATTTATTGAAGGATGAGAGGGATGATGAAGAACTCCTGTAAGACACATAGCTTTTCTAACCTGCTTGAGAAGTCGTTCCTTTTCTTCAGCTGGTGAGCCTTTGTTTTCTTTCTCCATCTCTTCCAGCAAGCTGCGCTTCTTCTCTTCCATCTCATTCAGCTTCTCATATAGACTCACTTAATGTAATTTAATTTTATAACATGCATCAAAACATTGGAACTGATTCTGAAAATGCCCATGACATAGTCTGTAAATGGGTGGCATAGCTGGTCTATTCTCATACAGCGTCATCATCCTCACACTTTGAGTGGATGGTTTGAGCTCAGTGTGCCCAACGCATGAGCAGAATTTGTTTGATGTGTTACTTTTTCCAGTGCCACGAGGGTTTTTCTCCAGGTTCTCTCCCTCCATAAAAAGTGAGTTGAGAGTTATGTGCATAGAATATTGACTTAAGTAATGGTGGTGTGTGTGAGTTAGCAGTAAATGTTCTTAGTTAAACAGCATATGTTTACCTGCTTCTTGCTTTACAGGAGATGAAGAAACTTCCTGGAGGACAAAAAAGTGTCAAATACTTAACAATTACAGTCAACTCTCACCTTGCGGACACCCTGATATTACAGACACCTTGCTATTGCAGACAGGAGAAAAATCCCCGGCAAAAATAATGACAAAGAAATGACCGTAATCAATTCTTGCATTGCGGAGGCTTGAGGGTGTCCGCTGTAATGAGAGTTGGCTGTACTGTAAAACAGTTTTTTCTATGCTCTGTTCAGTTATAAAGCATGCAGAAAGTGATGTAAGCACAAAAGAAGACGGTATGAAGAGAAGCACAAGTAGTAGGGGACTGGTTCTTACACTCCTTGGGTGCTTTCAATGCTTACTATAAAGTGCTTTATCACTGAACAGAACATGGAAACAAGCTGTTTAAATTGTTTTTAATTATTGTATGGGAAATAAATATCCATCGTAGTTTTGGATGCTTTTCTTACAATTCTTTGCAAAACCTGCAGCATGTGCAGATGAAGTTAACAACCACAGCAATCAGCCAAGCTGGAGTTCAGTATAATTATATCAAGCTTTGCATTTATTTATTAAAAAAAAAACATTAAAGATTTAATACAGAGTCAATATTTATTGTTTTTTACCTCTTCCAGACTGGTTATTTTTAAGTTTAGAGAGTCAAGATCTTGCTGTTTGTGTTCTAATTCCTAATTGAAATAAAAAATGAAAGTTTAGTTGCTCGGTCAAGCAGATGACCATTTTGGTTTGCAAAAAAGATTGATTGTCACCAAGAACATATATGAAGCTCGTCGGAATGCATCTCAATTTGGACGACATAACAATAGGCTTCCAATTCTCATGAGATTGAAATTCTTTTGTTTTGTCCTCCAAATTGAGCTGCTTTGACGTCACATGCAAAGCAGGCCTATACTGTTTACTTACAGATTGTAGAGACTTGTTGATGTTTTTCAGCTGAGCATACTTTGCTTTCTGGTCTGGAGGCTATAAGAGAGACAAGACAAAAACAATGGTGAATGAAGTCCATCAGTACCAAACAATTATCTCAGCTTATTTCTTCCTTCCCTCCCTCCTTCCTTTCTTATTTCCTTCCTTTCCTTTGTACCTTTTAAACTCACTCCATCCTCAATACCCTTCCCTCCCTCCCTTGCTCCCGTCCCTCCTTCTCTCCCTCCCTCCCTCCCTTTCCACCCCCAATGCTTCCCTTCCTTCTTTACTTCCCTCCCTCCCTCCCTCCCTTCCCTCCTTCCCACCCCCAATCCTTCCCTTCCATCTTTACTTTCTTCCCTCGCTTGACCAATCCATCATCTAAACACCAGTCATCTACATACCATATCTTCTACTAGACTTTCAGCCATACGATGCTCTTGGTCCAGCTCTATTTCAAGTTGTTTGATCTGGTTCTCTTTACTACACATGAAAAAAGTTCATCTGAATCAAATACTCTTTACCCATTTCTTCTAAATTGTTTGTACAATGGAGACAATAAATTTAAAAAAACCATGAAATATTCTTCCAATTATTTCAGCATCCATAATAGTTTACTTAAATACTCACTCTTGTCTCTGTGTGAATATCTCATCTATTGATCTTTGTTCTCTTTCATTCTGCATTTTTAACTGTTGATTAACAACAAGGCAATCAGTAATAGATAACACTAATTAAGTTTATTTTTGTCAAACATATTGGCAGATCAGGTATCATTGTAATACAGATAGGATAGCATGGGCAGCATATGCTGCTAATGCATCATCTTTCGTCGCTGTGAGTCCAAAGGTTCAGGTCACTGGTTTGAACCCTGTAGATACCATACATGTATGTGAATTGAGTTTGTTTGATGTGTTGTTCTCTCCTAAGCTACGAGGGTTTTCTCCGGGTTCTCTGGTTTCCTCCCTCTGTAAAAAACAACATGTGAGTTGAGCGTTGTGTGCAAAGAACATTGAATGTAGTGGTAGTGTGTGTGAGCAAAGAGTCCCCAATTAGTGCGAAAGCGCTAGAACGACTAGACACTTGAATAAAAAGTTTTTTAAAACTTTATTTATTCATAGGAAAAGGTCATGAACTAGCCAGAAAGTCATTTACCAGAGCATTTTCTGATCCCTGGCCCTATGAACACATGTAATATGTGAAAATGAACTTACTGCATTATAATCTTGTATGATGTCATCCATATCTGTATCAGTATTCAGCTTGTCAACAAGCTACATGCAGAAAGAAATCAAGAAAATAATAATATTATAAGGACATACACTAGAGTAGCTGTAGCATTCAAAAAGGGTGATGTTATGCAATGAATTTAGGAGATTACAGGTAAAAACACAACACATGAGAATACCAACAACCCATGATTATATCCTTGAAATCATGACAAAATGACGTGCCAAGGGAGTACAGTAATCCTAAGTGAAAACTCCTGAAGACTACATGTACAGTAGCAGATTCAGCCAACAATCAATTCAACTACCAATTTCTTTTTTTATACAACACAAACCATGCTACATACAACAGAAATGAGTTGTGGCAGGTGTGAAGAATTACATGACATGTATTATCAATAGACATGGTGTTTTCACAGAATCCAACCTTGCGTCAGACTTACAGTGTTGTAGTCAGCCAGTTGTCCTTGAAGTCCTTTGATCTCTGAAGCAAGAGCTTCAGCCCTGTAATTATAATAATGAGAAAAGATTTCAAATCAAGAGAGAAGGGAGTTAAGATGCCTATTGTATTTTTGCAGTACAGTATCCTAACATTGTGCATCATAATAATTTTATTGGATGCATACAGTAAGAGGGCTGTATTATCTATGATCTCTGACTACAGCTGTCTGATATTTTGGGATAACAGAATGCTAAACAATATAAACATTGCAAAACAAGTAGAAAATTTGGAAAATTATTTACACTTCCGGTTGACGTCGCCGTCGTAGATTTTGCAAATCTTATAGTCCCTAGTATTTGGGGGGAGAGGGAGGGGGAACTATGCAACAATGGAAAAGGGGTCCAGATTTCTCATTTGGGTGACCAAAAGTCTCTTAACTACCATAATATGTCAGAGATATTATATTCAGAACATATACATACTTTTTCTCATATGAAAGGTATGTGGAGTTATCTTGATTATACTGCTCTATTTCCTTTCTTAGCTTTGCAATTTCAATGTTAAGGTCTGTCATCTTTGCCCTAAACAATAAGGCCAAAACAAGTTAGCAAGACTAACATCTGGTATAGGTTACCTAGGTGTAGGTTACCTTAATTGTCCCATGTAGTAAGACTTGTCCTGTACCTGACGCTGTGGACCTGTTGAGGTTCCAAAGTCATAAATCTATGAACCAATACAGGGGTGGATCCAGGGAAGTGGAAAGAAATAAAATAGATGTAATAATGTGCTGGTTACTAAAAAAAATTTATCTGGATAAAGTTTCACTTGGTTTAATTGAAGCTCTCAAACCCAGGGGGGGACTCTCTTGAAAAGTGGGTAGGGGGGCTCGACGGATGGTTTTAATAATGACCCTAAAAGGTAAGCATAAATTAACTGAGATGCTGATTTCAGACCCTAAAAGGTACGACCACATTTAAAATGACAACCTTTCCAACCATTATATTCTTGTATGACGTTTGATATTTATACCACGTACCAGTAACCACCACACCCTCCCCACCCCCCAATTTACTGAACCTCTTTAAAGGTGTTAATACCGAATCACTAACCTCTAGCTGCTGTCTTTGGTCCTAACAGACCTTGTCTAGTCATTGGTCTGTCTGCCACTTTGATCTGAGCATTAAGAGCTTCAAACAACACCAAAGTTAGATCAATGCATCATCAATATTAACTTATTGATGAGCATGAGGTGTGGAGAGTAGGTGCCATCCTTTATGCAATTAAGCGAGCAAAGGCTAACAAGGAGGTTACTATAGCAACGAAGCCATGGGTCTACCTTTGGTACGGGTCACATTGAATGCATTCAGTAAAGATTTGATGCTTACAGTGTATCTGAATTCCATTAATAGAAGCAAGGATGGGAACAAAAGCCCAATGAAGGCAAATAAAGCAGCTGGTAAAACTTGAATGCAAGAAACAAGGCAAGCAAGTAAAGCTAAGCACTTGGGACAAAGCAAAAATGCTAGTACAATCACTGACTTCCTCATTAACTCTAATTAAATAATAATCACATTTAATTAAGGATTAATGAAGGCAAGAAAACAATATTACTTGTAATTTATAATAGATTCTCAATGAAAAGCATTATAAAAGTAAGAAAAATAATATTGGTACAAAATAAATATTTATCATATGACCCGTATCTGCCTGGGCGCATGCTCTTAAAAAAACCTTCGGGAAAATGGCGTGAGCAGGGCCATACGGCTTTGAGCAAGCAGGGCCGTACGAATCCGTACAGCCCTGCTCAAAACCTGTGACTGTATTTTCTTTCTTTCTTATTTTCTGAGTTAGGTCAGGCCGTACAGGAAAATATTTGGCTCTCGGTCATTTCTACTGACCTCGCTGCACTTGGTCCAACTACGGCATCACCTCGAGCCAAATATTCCTGTACGGCCCTCCCACTCAGTCAATAAGTACATAGTATTTTGTATTCATGACACAATGTCATTTTTAAACGCAGTACCATACCTCCAGCCAGCGCTTCACCACCTCTAGAGCCTGGACGAGCTGTTCCTGGAAATTGAAAAAATTAGACAATCACAATTATTGAATAAGAATGTCGGCAATTAATCATCTGTTCAATATCTCCAATATGAACCCTAAGTACAACATATTCCGCTTTAATCACAAAATATATCTTAAAATCACAAGAATAATAGACTTGATGAAATAAATGTCAACTATAGATTACTCACCTGTTGGTACTCTTCCCATGGCTGGTTATTATAAAAGTATTAGTTATGGAATATTGGATACAATCAATCTTTGATAAAGATATACAATGTATCTATCAGATACTAGACTGTTCATTGTTATTCATGATCACTATCAATGTGCCTCAAAATTATACGTTTATAATTAAACATTGTATTAATGCTAATAAACATTAATTTAAACTGTGAAATATTAGCCATGCCTTTGATCACCCTAAAGTTATGATATCATGGCAATCAACTTATTACGATATATAATTATGTGCAAGCAAAAAACATTACAGTTCAGTGACGTGGCAAGGTCTCGTTCATGGGGGAGTTCCTGCCAAAAAACATACATATTCGTTTCATTTTTAGAGTTTCCCACCATGCTACAGCTTTAGTAAAACGTTTTGAGAAAGTGGTCAACCCCTGCCACCCCACCCTCTCTCGCTACGCCACTGTTACAGCTACAAGGACAGAGCAGAAAACCGACAAGGCTGCTACTTTCGCAATTTTTTCTTTATCTCTCATTCATGCTAAAAAACGTTTGGTGTTTCATTCGTGTCTCCAAAACTTTCCACGACATTCTGCTAACCTCGAGCAATTCTTCTTCGAGGTATTAGCGAAAATGTTAGTTTTTGTGCTGATCAAAATATCATCTCTCCCAACCTTCAGGGCGTTATATCACAAATACGCAATCCTTAAATTTCCCAAAACTTTTGTATTTTGTTAATCAGCCCAAAAAGAGCCTGTTTATGAAATATAAAGCTTATTAACGCATAAACGTCGAAAGTAGAACCTGTTGTAGCCCTGTCAGCTACAAGACAAATATGTTGTATGGTTTCCCCCACATAAGAAAACATGTTGGTGTTTATAGTGCATACAGTAGTGGGTAGGCTAAGGATACAGCTTGGAGGTGCTCGTCCTTTCATTCCTGTACCTGGCCTCATACTTATCTACAGTATCTCAAATAGCTTTCCTTGATTCTTTGTTTCTAGGAGAAAAATGAGCGACAAAAATGCATAAATGTCAATCATAAACATAAGTCTTTTACGAAGTTGTGAGCAATATTGACAACAAAGTCCCATCAAACAATGCTTTGAGGCGCTTTGATCGAAATATCAAATTCCTTGGTGCATAAAGCAAGTATTTAAATCTTTATTAATAAGTTAATAGACCGTGCAAGGTAGATATAGAGAGTGTTTAAAGGGTTTTTATGTCATTCCTGCTCGACGGTCGCCATGTTGGATGTTTATCGTCGTTCCCAAGGAGATTCGATAACACTCAAAAAATACCCTTAATAATAAGAAAATACAACTGATATCAAAACCTAAAGATAAACTAATGCTTTTTACTTACTTTTCTTGCTTGATATGAAGGAATAAAGCAGTTTTTAGGGGGGAATTCTTCGTTATTTTTTCCTTATTTTTCTTTGTAGTTTTGTCAGAGAGCGCGTGAAGCATCATGGGATATTACTCTGGCTGCTAGAACTACGGGCTCAAATACCCTACCGAAAATAGAATAATATTAAAGAGAATAATATAGAATAATATATAGAATAATATATAGAATAATATAGAATAATATAGAATAATATAGAATAATATAGAATAATATAGAATAATATAGAATAATATAGACATATAGCAATACTCTAGACTATACATAATAATACTAGCATAATCTGCATCATATGCACTACTTCGCCCTCGATATCTCTTCGCATGTATCGCCTCCTATCGCCTGATATCGCCTCCTCTGCCTCTCTCGCTCCTCTGCTCCTTGCCTCTCTGCATCCTCTAACTATCTCGCCTCCTTCGCACTCCTATCGCCTCCTCTGCCTGCTCTCGCCTCCTCTCGCCTCTCTCGCCTCCTCTCGCCTCCTCTCGCCTCTCTGCCTCTCTCGCCTGTCCCCTCCTCTCGCCTGCTATCGCTCTCTGACATATATAGAAAATATGAATGATTGAATATATGGAATGATATAGAATAATATAGAATAAATGAGAGAGACAATCATGATAGCAAAAGCCATGGTCACGAACAACGTTAAAATCAATGGTGATCTTTGATATTTTTGAGAGGCGTAGCCAGAATTTTCCGAAGATTGAGGCCCAAATTCAAGCCACCGAAAAGTGTAACAAAAAAAAAGCATTTACGAAATCTAGAAAATATGCCATTTCGTTGTCACGAAGTGCTGCCTGGCCCCCTTGGCGACCCCTCTGCCTACGCCTCTGAAATCTAAATCTAAAATTAAAGCCATTAGTGTGATTTACTACTCCAGGATGGATGACGGAAAGCCTAACATGTTCTACAACCCACTTGATTAGGCAGGCGATATATCGAGACAGATTTTTTTAAAGGCTTTTTTGGGACTGGGAAATACGGAGAACCAGTAGAAAAAGGCTTTTGAAACACAGGAGAACCAACAAACAGCTCTACTCACGTACGATACCGAACCAGGAAATTAAAACCTTCCTCACATTAGTGAGAAGCAGCGCGTTAGCAACGCAGACCACCTGCGCCCTAAAACCCAATGTCAAAATTTATTTGACTTGGACAATGTAAAGCCTGGTTCTAACTAGATGCAAGGATGCAAGAAAAATAACAAAAACTTTCGTTCTTTTGCTTCGGCGTTGCTTTTTTTAGTAAAAACACATATTTGCGTCCGTCTTGCGTCGGCTAGCATCTCTAGTTAGAACAAGGCTAACTCGATAATATCATAGAATGATGCACACTGCACTCACATGTACAAATTGTACTTTAATTAATTACCACTCGCTTGCAATGCACCCTGGACGTCAATTGATTTTCTCTATGTTTGATGGATGCATATGTGTGTGCAGCTGCAGGCTTATTGAGTAGTACACCAAGAACACCAAGGAACTGCATGTTACTGCACCTATCATCACAGTAAGACACTAAGGTAAAGATCATAAGCTTCTTGATTAGTGTACTATATATTGTAGTTAAAGGATCTCGTATCAGTTGATTTAACAAATCTTTGGTCGAAGGAAAAAGAGTATATTGGTAACATATATTTAGATGCCCCAGTCGATTGACAGTGATTCCAAGTGATAATAGGAACAACGTTTATCATCTTCGTTTCGTTTTACTTTAATTCTTTTAACTTAGAGTCAAGAAAAAATGTCTAGTATATCTGAACTGAATGTAAGATGATTATAATGACCGTCACATAGCTCACACGAGTGGTGTGGTTACGATCTTCTTAACCAAGGTGGCAGTACAGTTTTTGAACACTATTTACTTGCACAAATATTTTGTTTAATTAATGTTGCTTGTAATTTCTTTAACCTTCACTCAAAAGAGGAATCGAAATTACGATCTCTAGGTTTTCTTTTTTGTTAATAGTCTCTTTTATTTATCCTTTTTGTATTTTTTTGTTTTTCCACATTGGCTAAATTCCCAGTGGAATCCAGTGAAAGAAAAGCCACTCTGCAGAAATCCCGCTTTCTTTCTTTTACTCGACTATCGTTTGTTCTTTCACTATTTAATTGATGTTCAATGTCTCGTGACACTTTCCTCATTTCTTTTTTCTTCCTTCATTGGTTTAAGTCAACTTTTCTTTTCTTTTAATTAATAAACGTAGTTCTTTCGCGATATTACACAACACCCAGCAACTCGTCACCTTGTGGGCTGTCATAGGTCCTGCCACTGACAAATCGTTTCCATTTATTAAGTGAAAATAAACTAAATAACATATCATTCCATTTTACACCGAAGAAAAATCATTTATACATCAAATGAAAAACTAATCGAATAAATAGGGCCTATATCAGTTTTTGCAAAATGACAATTCAGTCTATCTATATATAAAATTAGCCTCTGTCAAACAAACTAAAAATAAGATATTTGAATCGAAGGGGACTCCAGAATAACCATTAAATCCTAAAGAGACTATAGGTTTAAGTGTTTTTTTCCCCAGGTTGGTTTACTTCCATGATAACCGGCAGTGATCTTTACACTTGAACAATCTGACGAAATAATAAACGCTATATAACAGTTTTTATATGAAGAAAAAGGTTTTGGGAAAATAAAAGAAGTACCCTTAGAAATATAACGAAGTACCTTTATATAAAACCCTTGAGAATTGATGACATAGATGAAGTTCGTTGCTATAGAAACCCTGCAAAATCAACTGACATCCAATGTTAATAAAAATAACTTCAAGTGGTAGATGGACTAGTTGCGCAAGTGAAAAATGCTCCCTCGGAAATGACTATAACAATGATAAGACAATACTTGATAGTCATGCAGAAGTTGCCTGCCTGCTTTCTAGTCGCTAAAGTCGCTGTTATATCCTATATGAACAAGCTGGTCACAGATCTCAGTCATATATTTAATTCAGCTCTCAGCATAATTCTGTAAAAAAATTAAGCAAGAAGATTGACTGTTACCTTAGAAAGGCATTACATATCGTTCTTTTTAGGTCTCCCCTTATCCTTTCTTATTATTCTTCAACTCCGCTTGACCTCCCTTGGATTCGCACAAGTGTAAGAAATATTGAATATAGTAGAAATATTGGTTCTTGTCAGTTTTCTTCAAGTACAGTTTAAAATGAGAATCATCCGATGTTGGCAGTATTTCCAATTTTAACTTTCTAATCGAAAATTAATTTCTAAGTTCTCAAAATAGCGAAAGTTTATTGAGTGCTGGTGGACAGCAATTTATAATAAGTTAATTTAAGGTTTACGAATTGCAATTGTATGGAACCTGGTTTGAAATTGCAATATGACTGATGAGTTATCGATAAAATATCATGAAGATTAATGATTTTCTTTTGTATTTGATCTTTTTTTGACTATTTACCTCGACACCCCAAAAACTGATTGTACATCAGTGACCAAGGAATGGCAAACCTTTTACAACACCGTTTTAAGAAAAGGTTTTGAAGCTTAATATATTACTTTTTGTCACCCGAAATCATACCGAAAATTGAAGTAAGTTCTAGGCAGTACTTATGAACATCTGTCTGCCTTTTGACCGGATTCAAGCAATGTCTTCCTTGCTCAAAAATCTTACCAATTCGCTGGCGCGCGAACCTTCAACAAGAAAACACCCATAACTAGGCACTGACACCCTCTTTTTTAAGGTGAGTTTAGAGTATCTATTCCATGAAAGATGGTACACTTACTGTATTTATTTTTGACGGAGAACTGAACATAAAATCTAATACACTTTGAATCGAGCAAGGGTTATTTTTCCTCCCCGAGTTCCTGCACTAAATCAATCCAGAACTCCGAAATTGTTTTTGCGAATATGGGACTAATGTGAATAAAATATAAAACTCTAAAGAGCGATTGTTTCTAAACTACTGAATGAAAGAAAATTAATTAGGTAAGCTCGATGGTTTCATTTTGTTAAGCACAATTAATGTTGAAGAAAATAAAACGATTTTACTTTATTCGATGTTTGGCTTGCAAGTTAATGTATAATATTTAGTTTGTTCAGCGGCCCATTTTCATTGCATTGCAGTTTCATTTTTCACACATACTGACAAACATGTAATAACTGTAAAACGATTTTATGGGAATATATTCTCCATTGTAAGTTCGTTCAGAGTATATGACGAATAAACACTGATCTCGACTGATTCAAAATGAATTTTTTTTTCATAGTAGGAATTACACTCTGTCGTACTTCAAACACAGTAAAGCTGAACAAAGTTAAGAGGGCAGAGTTCAAATCCCGTCGCGATTCGATGGTGAATCGTCATTTCTGTTCCTTTTTTCGTTTCTTTCTCTATTACATTTTCCTTTTCTATTGTTACTCCTGTTTAAGGGGAATTATTGCCGTGTCTTTGAAAACAAATGCCCGTGCGACTTTCCTTAATATTTTTATTTACCAAGAATATTTACAAAGCGAACTGTTTTTAATCCTTAAGCCATTTGCAATTATTGTAGCTCTGAATTGAATTCACCTGTGAGCTAGTAAATAATGTATCCCTTCGGGCCTCTCTAGATATCTATACATCGTTTCCACGTACGATAGAGTGAGGGATCACTCGTAAAACTCGCTCAAAAATAAAAACATTTGGGTAGCATAAGCTGCACTGGATAAAGATGCGAAAGTTCAAAGGTTTTTTATTTTAATTTGAACCTGAAAATGAAAACAAATAAAAAAATTTATTAAACGCTATTTGATGCGCAATGTTTGCAAAGCTCTGTAAAGTAAGAAGCCAATTCGCTTCTACAGAAATGACAACTTGAAAAAAGTTCATCAAGAATGACTTTTGTATATATGCTCGTCAGAAGCAATTCCTTGTTTGATCGCTAAGGTATGCTTTCAGATTAAACGATGCAGTTTTTAGATTGCAAGTTTAATTAACGGTAAGGTCATTGTAATAAAATAAGCGAAAACACGGCTTAATATCAATCACACGCTTTAAAACTTTACCATTTATCATGACCTGTTTTCTTATTTAAGCAGGAAAAATGTTTCATTTTTTATACCCCTGGCAAAACTCAAAGCTTTTGCAGTTTTTTCTCTCAATTTGAAAACTATAAATCATATATTATACGCCTTTATTTCTTAAATGAAAAACACATACGAAAAAATGATAGTATAGTTAATAAAGCAGCGAAATGGAAGTGAGAGTGATTTGATAAATTATCCCTTTTATAGGAAGACAACATTCATTAAACGCTTCTTATTGCTTTTAGTGTTAAGATAGGTTTTTCTGTCGATTCAATTCACCCTTCCAGAGGCGGATAAATATTGCCTAACCACGATCTTTTTCTATAGCTAATTCATCGAATTTTGGCGCTCTTGTTATGCCAGTATTCTTCTTGATCTATAGCCAGACAAAATTTAAACTTTAATTAAAACTGTTTTACTTTAAAAGCAAATTTTGTGCAATTTGCTTGCCAATAAAGATTTAGTATAAGAGTGTGCTTGTCACACGAGTAAGTAAAAGTTAACCGCTGCTAACAGAGAGTTTTAGATTTACGTTCACGGCAAACGTGAAACGTCAGTTGACCAGTAAAAAAATATTTTAAATTACTGAAAAAGAATCGCAGTAGTAGAAAAACAAAAGAGTATTTGCGCTTGGTGAGAAGGTTTGTAAAAGGTAAAGTAAAATACAGGAAAACGATGAAAACGTTTGCCGTTTGCGGGGAGGAAAAAAAGTCAATCTAAAACTCTCTAACGCGCCCCTGTCGACATGGGTTTCACGAATTCGCTCACTGCAGTTGTTTGTCCGGCTTTACATCTTCAAGGGTTTTTCCAGACACTTAGGTTTTTCCTTCCTCTGTCAGTAAAAAAAATAGTCAACTTCTCAATACCTATTCGATATTTTGAAAACTTGTGAACTTGGTTCGTTACTAACCTCCTTTGGCTGGTAAAGTTCGATTAGATTATCTGGGGCCTTGAAACGCTAAGGTTTGGACTACGTAAATCGACTTCGAATTAATCTGGAGCTAAGGGCCAATTGATAAACTTGATCACTGTAAATATAGAGGAAACTGCTTGGAATGATGAGATGCGGGGGAAACTAACTATCATACGAAGCAAGGGACAGTTTTTTCGAACCCTGAAACAACCTCTGGTCTGATCTAAGTCAAGGCACGGCTAACTTTACAGATAGAACACTGAAACAACCTCTGGGCTGATCTAAGTCAAGGCACGGCTAACTTTACAGATAGAACACTGAAACAACCTCTAGGCTGATCTAAGTCAGGGCACGGCTAACTCACAGATCAAACCCTGAAACAACTATGGGCTGATCTAAGTCAGGGCATGGCTAACTCACAGATACAACCCTGAAACAACCTCTGGACTGATCTAAGTCAGGGCATGGCTAACCCACAGATACAACCCTGAAACAACCTCTGGGCTGATCTAAGTCAGGGCACGGCTAACTCACAGATGGAACCCTAAAACAAGAATATTACTGAGCCCATTACGAGGAGATCCTTGAACATGAAATGAAAAAACGCTGTCGGGCGGATTTGCCGCAGAGGTTTTCACCGGGTTTTTTTTATAAATGACAAGCAAGCAACCGTGGCCCTAATCATAGTCAGCTAATTATAGTTCTTTTCAAATAACACACATTGTCTTCGTATTCAAAATTTCAAAGTCGAAAACTGTTAATGAGAAGGCGGAGCCGACAAAGAATTGTAAAGAAATCATAACGTTGCTTCAGAAACTTGTATTATCTAAATGACAGCTTTTAAACATACATCATAGCACCTTCCATTGAGGCTTTTTCTTGGTGGCCGATGCACTGACGTATTGTCAGCTCAAGTGCATTACAGAACTTCTAGAAATATCCCTATAAGATGTTCTTGAAGCGAGCGGAAAGGCTTTTTTTGCTCTTTTCCATCAGAGTGGAATCTTTACTATTGATTTAACAAACAGGCAGCTGTTCAACTGCAAATGACTTTGAAGAAGCTATCAAATTGTTAAAGGTATTGAAATTGCATTATGGATAATTAACGCTTCCGATGGATAGAACGCTGATAGGCTTAAAATGACATTTATAGTTACAGTTATAATATCATAGCAATAAGGAAAGACATCATTGCCTTGAGCGATACTCGCTGTGTCAAGAAGTCTAGATGAACTCGTACTAAGGTAAAGTTAAGGTAACTCTTTAAAGCCATGAAAAGTTTCTTATTTTCGTTTCCTTTCGTCAACAAATATCTTCGCAAATCTGAGTTTTCTTTATAACTTAATTGGACATTTTCATTTCACACCCAAACGTCGTTAGTCTTTTCGCATTTAGTCAGTACTTGATTCAAAACGATCATTCTTCGCTCATTATCTATTTATCTGGTTCGCTCTTCCAGATCGTTCTTAGGAGTCCATATATGCACGAATGAGAATCGCGCACGTATCGTTTAGTTATCTTCCGCGTTCGAGATTCGCTCACAACAAAACCAAGATAACTAAATCAAATTGGAAACAATTTGCGTAAAAAATATAATATCTTTTTTAAAGTTTCCAAATTTTGTAGATGTTTATTCCCTGCAGAGATTGTCTATACTTTGCTAACTGTAGTAACTCTGTGTCGTTCGACTTCATAAAGCCCCGTTTACACTGGCGATTTTTGCGGCGGTTTTTGCTGCGATTTTTGCTGCAATTTTCGGAAATATGAAATCTTTTGTCTCATCCTTCAAAAGAGACATTCGTCTAGGAAAATCTTGGTATCCTGAAAAAAACCTTTACAAGTTAATTCTTTACCATTATTTATTATGGACAAAATCGCCAAAAAAAAAAAAAAAAAAAAAAAAAAAAAAAAATCGCAGCAAAAATCGCGGCTTAAGGGAAACCGATTTTTTGCTCATCTTAATTTAATTATTAGTTTGCTTACGAGTTTTGAAGTGACCTCTTCGGAAGTGATAAAGAAGCGATATATTATCTGGCGCATTCTCAGCTGATATTCTTCCAAATTCAAGATTTATTCTTCACCAGGAAGCTAATAGATTCAGTCGTATTTTGTCTGTACGAATATCAGCTTTATTATCCTGAGAAAATAACTTTAATATGGACATTAATAACAGTTTGAAGTTGCAATTTGTCATGAAAAGAGAAATTCGACAATTTTACAATTTGACTCAATACATTTTTGAAGTTTTCTTTTGTATTTGCTTTTCTTTTTGTTTCTTTAGTTTCCTCTCCTGTCCTCTCGTTTCGTTTCGTTTTTTTGGTTCCTTTTACTTATTCTAACTCCAAATCTAACACGTTATCTGATCTTTCTTTCAGTTAGTGACGACGACTTCTTAGAACAAGATGGGAAACGTCACGCGTATCCCGCTGAATGAAACAGGCAACGGCACAAACATTGTTCGCCAAACACCTCAAGTTATTGACCGTGTTCCATCCTTTAGACCAGGCCAAACCTTAACAGCCGTCGCTATCCAACTAGGGTTTGCCCTCGCCTTAATTGTTGCAGCGCTAACGATTAACATAATGATGGCGATTGTACTGAATAAAAAGTTCATGGGCATACCTTATATGATGCTGAAAAATATCGTAGCTGTAGATATAGCAACAGCGCTGCTCAATGGACCGTTCTTTGCGCTTGGCGTCATTCTTGATAGTATGGGGATTATTATAAAATCCTACTGCAATGTTCAAGGGTTCTTCCATGCCAGCCTCAGTGCAGTCTTCCTTAATACTGTGACGTTGATTGCTGTTAGTAGATGCTTGGCTGTACTCAAACCACAGCTGTATCACAAGATCTTTGTGAACAAGGTATGGTAGATAATGGTAGATAAAAGAAAGAAGGAAGGAAGGAAGGAAGGATGGATGGATGGATGGATGGATGGAAGGAAGGAAGGAAGGAAGGATGGATGGATGGAAGGAAGGAAGGAAGGAAGGAAGGAAGGATGGATGGAAAGAAGAGGGAAGGAAGGAAGGAAGGAAGGATGGATGGATGGATGGAAGGAAGGAAGGAAGGAAGGAGGGAGGGAGGGAGGTAAGGAAGGAAGGAAGGAAGGAAGGAAGGAAGGAAGGAAGGAAGGAAGGAAGGAAGGAAGGAAGAAAGGAAGGAAGGGATTGGTCGTGTTTTATCGCCAGCAGTAAAGAGTATTTAGTGTGTGATTTATATATTTTCCAGATCACAATGCATATCCTTCTTCTCGCTGTGTGGAGTAGCAGTAGTCTTCTGTGTGTGCCTCCACTGAACACAAAAGGATGGGGGAAATACGATAGATTCGAAGCGACATGCTGGATGGCCTGGATCCCAGAGAACGACGACTACATTGCGTACAACTCCCTGCTGACCATACTGACACTTGGAACGGCTGTGGTTTCGTGTTCTTTCGGCCTGTACTTTCTTTATTCCATCAGGAAAGTTGGTTCCGTCACTCCAGCTCAGGTATCTAATCTATATCTATAGATATATTTTCCAAGCTAGACGTGGCCGGTGTAAAGCGCGCCCCCTTTTCGAATTTCACCATACTACTACATGAGCCGTTGCGCTAGAGTGCACGCACTAAATCCGTGAACATTAATTAGTACTAATTAGTACTATTTCATACAGAATCCTTTGTTTCATATTGTTTATTTATCACCATTTAGTACTAAAAGTTAGTATTTGTTTCACGAGTTTAGTGCGTGCACTCTATCATCAAGCAAAGTTATTTTCCCCTAAATTGATTTCTAGCCGATTTAATCTTTTGTTCCGTAAAAAAATACTAAAAAACTGAACCTTGATTTTGATTCCAAGCTCAAAGAAAAGGCATATCTTGAAATTTCAAAGTTGTTTAGATCTCTGGTTTTTTATATTTAGGGTGTAAACGTTTACACTAGCGATTTTTGCGGCGATTTTTGCGGCGATTTTTGCTGCGATTTTTGTGGCAATTTTCGGAAATATGAAATCTTTTGTCTCATCCTTCAAAAGAGACATTCGTCTAGGAAAATCTTGGTATCCTGAAAAAAACTTTACAAGTAAATTCTTTACCATTATTTATTATGGACAAAACCGGGGGAAAAAAAAAAAAAAAAAATCGCCGCAAAAATCGCTAGTGTGAACGGGGCTTTACGGTTTTATAACTTTGACAATTTTCGTTCGAAAAGTTTGACCTTTGAATCGATGCATTTTCATTGCATTTGTTTGCCATCCTGAATTTTTTAATATTATCTTTTTCAGACAGCAACAGCTCCCCCACCCTACCCTGGGACAGCAAACATGTCTGTGCCTGAAAAAACATCACAGAAGAAGGTCCGCCTCAACACAGATGTATTCATCATCGCAAGCACTCAGTTTGCTGTCTATATTGTCCTGTGGGTACCCCTGACCGTCATGAACTCCATCTACCTTAAAGACTGGAGAGACATCGAGTTTAGAGTGATCACATTCTTTCTGTTTGTGTTCATGGGACGCACCATTATCAACCCGATCTTGTGTTTGGTCGTAAGTGCAGATATTCGTAGAGAGTTTGCTAAAACGATATTTCGATGTCGTTGTAAAAGAGACAATGAGACTAGCGAGCAGGAGTTATAAAAAGAAGCGAGGAGGGGGAGGGAGGGGGGAGGGGAGGTCAGTGTGAGGAATGGTAAAAAACATATTTCACAACCATCACTCCAATACGGGGCTCTTCCGTGAGGCTCGCCCCACATGCACTACCACTACATTCTATGTTTACAACATACAACACTCAACTCACATGTTGATTTTTACGGAGGGAGGAAACCGGAGAACCCGGAGAAAACCCTCGTAGCATAGGAGAGAACAACACATCAAACAAACTCAACTCACATATGAGGATCAGCAGGGAATCGAACCCAGACCCATGTTGTAAACTACACAGAGTTGAGAGACAGCAAGAAGAATAGTAGAAGAAGTATAGTGTAGTCAAGCCAAGAACAGCATCATCTTTGGTTCGTTACGGTGGCAGCTTTTTTTCTGTTGAAAATATCGCTTGAAAACAACTATTGATTGATCCCCCGCTAAGGCGCTCGGGGGCATCGAAGAATGATCTTCATAATAACGATAGTTTCCAAGTACAGTAGGATATCTTTAGATCTAGACAGCATGAAGTCTCCTCTACAGCGGTCGAGGTAGCGCCCTTAAATATTGGTCCTTAAATATTACATCGTTAAATGAGAGAAGAAAAGCCGAAATGTGAAGAGGATAAGGTCCGAAAAATAATGCTTGTGGTACTCCAAACCACATTTGCATTTCTTGTACATAATTCATTTTCTTAATACATTATGCCATGATTTAAATTATTTTACCTTTTTATTTATTTATTATTTCGCAAAAAGATATTCTGTGGAATCTTAGTATTGAAGGCGTTAAAAGTCTTTCTAGTGCTGTACCCTTCTGAATCTATCCGGCCTTTTTTTCTGTCAAGAACTGAGCGCTTGAAGTGTCATTTTTATCTTAACCTCTTTTGGAAACCCATTCTCTGTCGAAAGCCTTTCAGTGGTAAGAAATTTTCCTGATTATAGGAAGCCATTTCAGTGTTAAAACAGTTTGGAAAGCCCTTATCGTAACGGAAGACTTTTTGAAATAGTTTCTTTTCTGTCTAAGAAGAGCTACAAGAACCATTAGTGTATGAAAAATTCTTTATTCAAAGTTTATGGAAAATCCTTTCTTTTCATCTGTCGAAAGATTTCACTGTTTGGCAGCAAAAGCCATTTCATAGTTTTACGGCAAAAGCCATTTCACTGTAAAGCCATTTCAGTGTTTGCGACAAAAGCCATTTCACTGTTTTACGGCAAAAGCCATTTCACTGTTTGCAACAAAAGCCATTTCACGCTTTGTCGGCAATGAGTGTTTGAAATATTCATCTCTGTAAAACTTTTCCTTTTTTTAAGAAAACCCTTATTGTGCCCAAAATTCAAATCGAAAAATCAATGTATTTCATTTCTCACAACTTGTAAATACTAAAAAAATTTAAGACTATAACGACAGCTTTTGGTATCGACAGTAGCGCTCAAGATAAAAGATCATATTACTAAGCCGGTCACCAGCAAAACATATAACAGATAATAATCAGTAATAAAAGATTATTGCGAATAACTTAGTTAGTTCAGATCGACAAATACACGCTTAATAATTCTTTATAGAGGCGATATGTAGCCTCGTCAATAGATAAAGAGTTTTTGACAAGGAAGGTTGCTCGGCATATATCGTGATATTTTGGCCATTTTTACACGTAAAAGTGCCGACATAACTACTTGTTGTATAAATTACGGCTCTACTGCTTCATCTTCGGACCATTTTAATATAAAATTTGCTTTTTCTAACTGTTTGATGTGCAGCCAACAAAAATATGTATCTATACATAGGACAGACTTTTTTCTTACTAGCATGGATTAAAACTAAAGCGCAACTGTCAGGGATCGCTTATGGTTTATAGGAGAGGAAAGATGAGCGAGAAAAAAAAAAGGTAAAGCTTTTCTCGTTACTTATTCAAAGCTGAAATTTTCCAATAGGTATCGGAGTTGATAGAAATACAACGGTAAAGGATGCTATATAGTCTGTGTCTACAGTATTAGATGCATGTATTCATTTTCAAGCCTTGGTTTCCATTTAGACCGTGTTTTACGATGTCTCATCTGTTCTACCGTGCTTGACTGTTTTTGGTACGAGGAAATTACTGAAATTCCCAATAAAGGCATGGAAAAAATATGTGGGGGAAAGTAAGAGAGAAAAGATGAGAAAATTGAAAAAACAAACGCATAAAACAAATCGAATGAAAACGATAAAAAGTATGGAACCATGGGCTGAGATGATGAAGATAATTCGAAAAAAATAGTGTCTTTTGCAGCTGTTTTGTCAATTAAAAGAAATATATATATTTGTGTGACCGCAATAAATAAAAGCGGTATTTGAATTAACCCTGAAACATTAATAGAAAACTATTGTAGTATTAAGTAAATAGCTTACTTAAGGTTATAAATCCATGGAAATGTCATGGAAGAGTTCTAATGTACAAATACTATGTAATCAATTTTATCTTAAAAAGAAATAAAAGTGTTGCCCAAAGCTAGTGCCTTGTCAGCTTGATGTAAAATAATAGAACTTGTTTTTGTTCATCCCAAGTTCTTGACAGTCTTTTTCTTCTTCTTTTTGACGGGAAAATGAATGGAAGTGTCCACATCAAGTGCTTACGCAACTATCTTTAAGAAGTAATGAACGCCCTCATACTTATCAAAGCACCATTTGAATGGTTTATTGTACGCTTTTAGTTCAACCTTTGTAATCTAGCGAAATGGCCTTGGGATGGTTTTCGTGTACGTGCGTGAAAATGCGTCAAGTGGGATAGTGAAAAGCGCACGTAATTCGTTGCGTGAGCAGTGGCCTAAACAATTACTAGCATACTACTAGCATTAAGAAAAGAATGAGATCGTTGTCTTGAACTCTTGTCCGCTCAACAAGCACAGAAAAATCAACTCGAAATGATGATTTTGTAAAATTGGCATGTATATTTTTGATTCGAAAACTACGATTATGTACCGAACAATTTGGTTGTCTGCGATGCCAGATACATTTTATAGTAGTCCCAATATCTCACCCCTGGGTATCTTAATGTTAGATTAGTTCGATAGACGCTAGACTGGTGTGTTTTATATTTCGTTGACATAAGGATAGATATCAACGTGTGAGGCGTTTCTGACTTTTAAGGCCTTTACTTTGAATAAAAGAAAAGGAGGCTCAAAGAAACTACAATTGGCCTAATTTATTTTTTCATTGAGGTTTCCCCCTTATCTTGTTCCACTTCAAACAACTTGAAAATATTCTTTCTGATGCCAGAGTAATACGTTTTAACAAGAGTAATGAGAAAGAAAGAAAGAAAGAAAGAAAGAAAGAAAGAAAGAAAGAAAGAAAGAAAGAAAAGAAAAGAAAAGAAAAGAAAGAAAGAAAGAAAGAAAGAAAGAATGAAGAAAGAAAGAAGGGAGGGAGGGAGGGAGGGAGGGTGGAAAGAAAGAAAAGAAGAAGAGAGAAAGCAACAACAACAACCACGACTAAATCATCTCTCGATTCCACTGACTTTAATCTCACTAACTTGTCAGTACATCATTTTACGATTCAAGGTATTTCTGTAGCGGTTCCCCGATAATTGACTCTATCTGTTGCGCAACATGCTGACATTGCTCTTCTACTTCTGGACACTCATCTGATGAGAAACAACAACCCTAGCATGAGTAATATAATTCATACTATCACGTGCATGAAATGTATGACTGTATTCAGATCTCACGAAGACGCGCAGGAGACTGGACTGATTGGCATGAAAACGAGGTCAGATGGGATTTTGAAAGTTAAAAAATATTTAGAATCAAAACTTAACCTGTTTTCGTATTTGTCAACGAAAACAGGAAAGCAAAATCTTTTTCTTAAATTCTTGTCTGAACTACGGTAACTCCCTGCTTTTGATATTCATCTATCCTAGTCCCCCACGCTTCTCCAATTTCCAAGCAAGTTAAAATGAAAAAGCGCACGTTCTCCCATCTAGAGGCTCTTGGAAGTACGATATTTTTTGTCACATTCATATTACTATGTTACGATTTTACCGGAAAAAGAAGAAGAGTTCTCAAGGTAATGACGTGTGGGATGAGACACAATAATGTCACCCCAAAGAATATTACAGCGAAGAGAAGTGTTGTCCTTTAGCAAAAATAAGTCTACTTGAGTGGATCTAATGTTCAACCAAGAACGATTTGATTGATTACAGAAGGAGGCTCTCTGCTTTTATAAGCCTAATGGTTTCAGGAGGTCCCCTTGCCATTTGTAAATTGTGTATCGTAAATATATAGATAAATAAGGTGAAATGAATGAATGAATGGATAAATGAATGAATGAATGAATGAATGAATGAATGAATGAATGAATGAATGGAGGGATGGAGGGAGGGAGGGAGGGAGGGAGGGAGGGAGGAGGGAGGGAGGGAGGGAGGGAGGGAGGGATGGATGGATGGATGGAATCTGGTATTTACCTTCCATTAGTTCAGCTAAGAAGGGTAGACTCTCTGGTAACAAATGAACAACGAACTCTTCTCCAAGTTGTCGATAAAACTCCTCGAGAGCCTTGAGAGCAGCGAAACGAACCTAAAGACAGAACAAAAAGACTTTTACTCTCTAGAACAGTACTTATGTATTGGATATGCCGACACACTTGACTCTCTGGTAGCTATATAGACACTCGGGCGAGAGGTCTAAAAGGCTAATGAAAAACGCACGAAACATGATAAGGATTAATAAGAGATGCGGGGAAAAAAACTATAAACAAAACATGAAGTTTAATGCCAAAAATGGTACGGTATGGGAGCTATGGTTGTATCGATTCAGAATAAGAAGCTGTTGAGTGTTGACAAGATATTGCATGAATAGAGATAAAGATTGGCTGTCACTCAGGAGGCTAGTGTATAAAATAAAGGCGTATTGATCGATATTGTGCTGGTAAATGAACAAAGAAAGAATAGTAACTATTGAGTTAAGGGTTCTCGGATGTACTGAGTACAAATAGAAGCAAGCTTTATTGATCATTAATGGGTCATAATGTTACAATGGTGTGGACAGGCAAGGGTGACAGATGATGCTATGACTACATCGGCCGAGGAAGACTAGGAGATTTCGTGCTGCCTCAGACACCAACTCCTTGCCGGGAAAGTCTGAATTGAACGCGCGTCATGACGTCACCGGATGTGACCGTAGTACCGAATGCAGTGTCTAAGTATACCGTTTGTAAATACTTTATCAATTTAGTTTTATTTATCTTCGTATACAGTTCGTAATTCAGTTTTATACTGCTAGAGGACTCAATAAACTATTATCATGAAGGAATCAGAAAAACAACCTTCACTCAAATCACTCTCACTCTTCAGCTGTTACAGCAATCCCGTAATACAATCAAAAATGAACTACCTATTGCCGCAAGGGGGAGAGGAAAGGGGTTATTTTCTGGCAGTACAAACCTGTGGGGATGAATGACGTGTCTTTAGCAGCACTTGATGATTTAAAGGCTTCCATTCAGCATCACTCCCAGCAGCCACTGCGAGCTGAGCCAAGCATGGAACCACGTGATTAGTTATTCGTTCCTGGAATTCACTGGTGCTTCCCATCTGGTTCTCGAGCTTCAAAGAATAGAAGAGAAAACATGAGAAACACTGATGATCATAGATTACATTGTCAATCCCATCCTGTTTGGGTGGATGTGAGCGTTGGTGTGTTGTGCGGGAGGTCGTGGTTCAAACCCCAGCCGGACCAACACTCAGGGTCTTAAAATAACTGAGGAGAAGGTGCTGCCTTTGTAATTACATCTATGAATGGTTACACCTTGATTACAAGGCGCCATGCTTATTCTCATGAGAATGATAACCTTTGCTTCACTGTGCGTAGTGTTATCCTGAAGCGCTAGAATGTGAGGCTATACGTCCGGGGGAAGTCTATTGTTCCAGCCAACATGACTGGAAAAGGTCCGCGTATGTAACATAATAACCAGTATAACGACATACCTGGTCTACTAGAGGTTGCATCAGACAGTTGAATCTTTCCTTATCCATGAAGCCTCGTGTGGAATGCAGCAGACATTTCTGTAGGCAATCCATGATGTTGTTGATCAGAAGGCAAGACTTGTCATGATCTGATGATGCTTGTTTGTCTTGCACACCTTGAACCACATAGAATGGCTCTTCTACAAGATAACAATCATGAAATTACAGGCAGACAGATATATTGACAGACAGACAGACAGACAGACGGACAGACAGACGGACAGACAGACGGACAGACAGACGACAGACAGACGGACAGACAGACGGACGGAAAAACAGACTGATAGATGGACAGACAGACATACAAAAGGAAAGACAGACAAACTGATGAATTTATAGACAGACAAACGAACAGAAAGAAAGACAGACAGACAATCGAACAGACAGACTGATAGATGGATAGACAGAGAGTATTAACCTGTTTTAGTAATGTTATTAGCGTCTAACAGAAGAGCACAGTTCTTGATGATGTAACCAGCGAACAGGACCATCAGCTTCTTGAGTTTATCAGCAAGGCTGGGGGGATATTGTAACATCATTATCATCACCATCATTATCATCGTCACCATCATTATCATCATTATCATTACCATCATAATCATTATCAACAAGTAGCATAAACGAAAACAGCAGTAACAACGTCATCATTTATCTGTCATCATCATCATCACCATCACCACCATCATCGCCATCGCCATCACGATCATCAATCATCGTCACCGCTACCACCATCATCATCATCTATTCCCCATTATCAACATCATCACCATCATTATCCCCGTAATATTATCATCACCATCACCATCACCATACCATCATCACCACCATCATCACCACCATCATCAACATCAATAACTACCATCATATCATCGCCTCCGTCATCAATAATCTCAACGTACCCATTATCAACATCACCACTATCATTATCATCCCCGCAATATTATCATCATCACCATACCACACCATCATCACCTCCATCATCAACATCAATAACTACCATCATATCATCGCCTCCATCATCAATAATCTCAACGTACCCATTATCAACATCACCACTATCATTATCATCCCCGCAATATTATCATCATCACCATACCACACCATCATCACCATACCACACCATCATCACCTCCATCATCAACATCAATAACTACCATCATATCACCGCCTCCATCATCAATAATCTCAACGTACCCATTATCAACATCACCACTATCATTATCATCCCCGCAATATTATCATCATCACCATACCACACCATCATCACCTCCATCATCAACATCAATAACTACCATCATATCATCGCCTCCATCATCAATAATCTCAACGTACCCATTATCAACATCACCACTATCATTATCATCCCCGCAATATTATCATCATCACCATACCACACCATCATCACCTCCATCATCAACATCAATAACTACCATCATATCACCGCCACCATCATCATCATCTATTCCCCATTATCAACATCACCACCATCATTATCCCCGTAATATTATCATCACCATCACCATACCACACCATCATCACCACCATCATCGCCTCCATCATCAATAATCTCAACGTACCTGTCACACAGTCTATAAAACACCAACAGACGATCCCTGTCAGCATTGCCTCTGGTAGCCCAGTCCACAAGCTACAAATAAACAAACAAACAAATGCGTTAATATCAAATCAACAACACCCCTGGATATGAAGATAGATGGATGGATATGATGATAGCTTACATACATACCTTGAGAAACATTGGACGAAACGTTGCTTCAGACATTTTGATAACAAGACCACAGATGGTGCTAATGACAATACTCTCTACGTCTTCCAAGATGTCTGGTTCACACTGCAAGCAATACGACAATTAAATATTGACAAACTACTTTAGCATGTCACTGGTTCTCCAGGTTGGGCGTTGTTCTGAAGGCTGATAACCCGCTCCTATGAAAAAAGGTTTACTACAGAAACCAAAATCAGAGCTTTGTGAGGCCTCATGTACCATGAGGTGCGAGGAGAATAGGTAACAGAAGTTTAGCATGTCACATGGGTCGAGTCTTGGTGCTCAAACCAATCGTGCATGGCACTCGCGCACTTTTGGTCAAAACTTCTTTGAACTTTGCTAAAATTTCTATATTGGGGGAAGGGTGGGTGAGGAGTAGCTCCTACCTGTGGTTCAACCACACGGAAGTCCAGCACGACTAAAAAGAACTTGAAGAGCGGTTCTTGATGGGAAGTGACGTCACGCTTATCCATGCACGTGATTGCCTCGTGCACAATACCAATCAGCAGTGGAATAGACACGTGACTTGTATTGACTATACTATCATAGCAGATGGATACAGCAGGGATTAGGACACGTGCTGTTATCACTTGTGCGATGTCTTTCCTGGGAATGCAAAGAGAAACCTGTAAGAATTATATCTACATACCCTATGGGTTTGGTATGGACAATGCTTGCACTATGGGTGGTTAGGATGGTTAGTTGGGTAAAAACGATATCATACGATTAAGGGGATTAAGTGTCGTAACTATTCCATGTTCACAAGACATGATAGAAAAATCACATATCCAGTGAAAATAACTTTCCTTAGTCATAATAGTGAAAGGTTGTTTTGTACCTTAGGGCGCTCAAATTATCTTGCAACTGAACTTCGAGACTTGATTTCTTCTCGTCTTTTTCTGAATTGTTGAGGGTGTTCAGAGAAGGACATGTGACCTACAGGACATAATGAGAATGAAACATTATATCCACAAAACAACAACAGCAATCGTTACCTGTAGCAGCACCTTCAGCAGCAGCAGAAATAACAGCAGCAGCAACAATGGCAGCAGTAACAGCAGCAGCAACAACCGCAGCAGCAACAACAGCAGCAGCAACAATGGCAGCAGTAACAGCAGCAACAACAGCAGCAACAGCAACAACAGCAGCAACAACAACAACAACAGCAGCAGCAGCAACCGCAGCAGCAGCAACAGCAGCAACAACAGCAGTAACAGCAGCAACAACAGCAGCAACAGCAACAACAGCAGCAACAGCAACAACAACAGCAGCAGCAGCAGCAGCAACAACAGCAGCAACAGCAATTTTAAAATGCAAATTTCAATAGAAAATCGGGACCTAAGAGCAAAAATAGAAACCTCTTCACTTACCCTCTGTAGAATGCTGACAAGGTAAGGACTGAGGAAATTAGGTAATGTCTCTGTGACCTTATGTAACGTAACGACTGAACACAGCAATATCAGGACATTCCTAACAATCAAGCAATAATATAACATGGTTTAATAAATGATACGTCGTTCAAAACTTTTAGCTTTCTGAAGTTTGAAGAGTTTGATGAGAAAATAAATAAGCAAAGAAAGTGGATGTACTTTGAAAATCTTCAAGGTATAAAATGTAAATAAAATATATGTATATAAAATTTGAGGAACCACTTGCTACCTAAAAATAGCAATGCTAATCGAGTTAGGTAGCAAATAGGTCATTTGGTACTGTTTGATAATTGTTACAATAAATATAGAAATAGGAAAATCCAAAAACAAATGCAATTAGATTGGAGTAAAAAAAAATAATAATAATAAAGAAAGAGAAACCCATAAAGGAAAAGAAGGAACAAACCATGGGCGAAGAGTAAAGTGTATCAGAGTAACTAGTAAGTTTTTAAAATTTGATCTATTATTAGTTTTTTAAAACTTGAACGTTTAGATTCATTTATTGTAGTTAAATTAAATATCAAAACGTTTCTTCTATGTGTAATTTGATATTTGTAATATCCAAGCTTTCAGGGAACTTTGGTCCATCATCAGGATACGATGATAAGATGATGTTGTCATTGTAGATGATGATAGAAGTATGTAACTATTCCCAAAGACAATATGAAACCTCAGTAGTCCAGCAACAGTAACACAGATCAAGATCTAACCTGTCCTGTCCTGTTGTTTGCAGCAGCTCTAGTAGTCTTGGCATGAATCTTGGTAGGTAGGAGATGGCATTAGCCTTGAGGGCTGTGCATACTTCACCAAGACACAGCAAGGCATTAGATGACACCTAGCAAAATGATATACAGACTGTTATGTTATGAAGACCATTGACAAACACAGAAACAGACAGACAGACAGACAAACAGACAGACAGGCAAAGAAACAGACAGACACACGGAAAACATACAAACAGGCAGACAGACAGACAAACAAACGGATAAACAGACAGACAGAAAACATACAGACAGACAGACAGAAAACATACAAACAGGCAGACAGACAGACAAACAGACAGACAGACAGACGGACAGACAGACAGACAGACAGAATATTATGACATTTTATGTCATACGACTAACCTGGGAGTTTTCATTTTTGTTGGTGAAAACTTCAATGCAGGTTTCAAGCACCTTGAAATACAACACACAAGATAAAGTGAGAGATGAATGAATGGGATGGATAACTGGATGGAGGATAAAATAAAGGTGGATGATTGGGATGTGTGGATGAATGGATATTATGTAGTGGGGTGGGATAGTACAGTGGATGAATGGATGGAACAGGATGGATGAATAAATGGAACAAGATGTGATAGATAGATGGGTCATACCTTAGTAAACATAGCAGGTTGCTGTTCACCTAGGGTTCTAGTCAGCAGCTTTAGACTGTACAGAGCAGTCTGCCTGTTGACTGGTGTTTCACTGTTATCGCATGTCTTGACTAGAGACAAGAGATCCTCCACCAGCTGAATGAATTCATCAACCTTAAGCAACAAGAAAATATATAAATCATTATCATCAAATGTCATTGTCATGACGTTATCACCAGCATCATCAACATCATCATCAATATGCTATGTCATCATCGCCATAACATTATCTCCACCACCAACACCACCAACACCATTATCATCATCATCATCATCTGCATCATCATCCTCATCAATATGCTACGTCATCATCGCCATAACATTATCTCCACCACCACCACCACCACCACCATTATCATCATCAGCATCATCATCATCATCAGCATCATCAACATGCTATGTCATCATTGCCATAACATTATCTCCACTACCACCACCACCATTATCATCATCAGCATCATCATCATCACCACCTCCACATCCACCACCATCATCATCAACAGCATCATCAATATGGTACGTCATCATCACCATAACACAATCCTCACCTGTGTCTGTTGATGAATAGTTCTGTGTCCCAGCTTGGTATTCAACAGCTCCATTGCTTTTCTTCTGACAGTTGAATTAGAATTGCTAAGCAGTTGACGAATCACACCTACGAACACCCCTGGTGGTAACAACTGATTGACCTGTTGACCAAGCACAAGCAGGTTACTTAAACATACTATAACAAACCTAAATATTAAGGAAATAAATTTCAAAGGCAAAGAGGCCACAGCTATTAGGCACAGAAACCCACCATGAACTGCAGAAAAGGATAAATACTCCCTAAGGTGTACAACAATCTAATAATTTAACAACGAGTGGAATCAACTCTCGTCTGACTGATGAAGACTGTGCGATAGAGTAAAAATATCTCATACAATCTAGAATATTTTTTGCTCTGAGTCCAAGAATTTATATATCGATAATATGCCTCCAAAGCAAGGGATCAACCTTTTAAAAAGAAACGGAGTTCCAATTTTGCCTTGAGAACTTGGATTTCCCCCAAGAAGAATAACTTGATAAAAAACAAAATTTACATCTTTAATATATTTACCCAGCACAAAACACCTTTAAACCAGACAATGTTATGTCTTACCTTGTCAATGATGTCATATGTACGATGCAAGAGTGCACGCCAAAACTTCCCTGCAGTACCTTGGGTTTGTCCCTCGGCATACTGTGATGTAGTTGTTACATATGTAAGCACCTCTTCTATCAAACTGGTAACAGAGGTAAATAGATGTTGATATAAGACATGTATAATGCCTCTATACTAATAAACAAGTCGAGGATCTCGAGAGATACTTTTACATGTTGACAGCCATGTTGAAAGCCAAAACCATAGGCTCTTTCACGTTTGAAGATGATTTAAAATAATCCTGACAATCAACATGGTTGCCATGACATAATAATCCCTTTCACAGTTCCCTGCCATCTTGAAAGGTTGCGGTGCCTTTGCAACAAAGTGAGACAAACGGTGAGCTTGCAATGATAGAGAACTTTCTTTAACACATTGGACAAATATTCCCTTGTCTTTATCATTGCAAGCTTACCGTTCATCTTGCTTCGATGCAAAGGCACAGCTACCTTTAACGATGGCGCAGGGAGCTGTGAAGGGGACTATTGTATGAACCTTCTGTCGATAAGACATTACCTTAGGTATATATTCTGGATTGAATCTTTAACATGGCTTTCTTGTTCCTGTAACTAACAACAAAAATACACATATTACAAGAGCATAACTGGAGCGAAAAGGTATAGGATGCACCTGATATTAAACTTTTAGCAAAAGAACTGACATGAATTTTTATCTCGTACTTACCTGGGAAACAAAGCCGTCACTGCTGAGCACTGTAGAGATGAAACCCATGGCAATGAACTTGAACTGTCGTAAATGCTTAGCAGTGTGAGCTTGGACGTCAAAGAGGGGTGAACTGGTTGAGAACAGAGCCGTTGATCTTCTGTTACTCCTGGTGCGATGAGGAACTAAAGAAATAGAAGATCTTATTTTAAAAAATTAACACACAACTGTGTCACATAAACTAAATCAGTATATTCCGGTAAGTTGCCAGTCATGATGACAGGCCAAATTAGTTTTATATCGGCCATACCTCATTTATGGCTCAACGTTACTGGTCAAAATGACCGGCAAGACAATTATTTGACCGAACAAGTCCAAATTCTGGGCCGACATTGTCAGATATCTGGCTGTTTTTTGAGTCCTGACACTTGCAGATAATGCTTTTTTATGCAGGCAGTAAAACTTTTGGCCCATAGAATGTTTAACAGCCATGATTATAACAAGGTAATATTTACTGGTTTGACTCTCTTACCATCTGTCTTTTCTGCTGGTAATTTTGTTAGATATTGTAAAAGCTTTAGCACTCCTTCAGCCTGTAAAAAAAAGATAAAATGATCAGGAATCCTTTAAATAAATAGGATTTCAAAAGACCAGACATTACCTGGATCTCTGGCTCAAATTCCTGGCACAAGGACAAGCAAAAGTCTAAATCAAGTGGAGAATGAACAGTCCCATCCTGTAATAAGAGTAGACAGTTTCATTAAGATTAACCCTTTATTTACTTAATAGATCTATATATTAAAGATAACAATAGAAATTTGAAAAAACGTTATATATGGTTTAAATAATTGTTTTGCTTAAATAATGATTTGATATGTGAGTTGCATTTGTTTAATGTGTTGTCCTCTTCCTTGCCACGTTTTTTTCACTGGGTTCTTCGGTTTCCTTCCTCCATGAATATCAACATGTGAGATAAGTGTTATGATTAGCGAATGTAATGGTAGTGTGTGTGGAGTGCTCAAACCTCATGGAAGAGCCCCTTTATGGGGAGTAATAGCTGTAAAATAAAAGGTGCAAATGTACTAACCTCCTCCTCTTCTGTTTCTGGCGAATGAATGACATATTTCTCCAACAAGAGTACCAATGTCACATGCAAAAACCTTGACGCACCAACAGTGGACACTAAATGAGAAAAGACAGGCAGACGGCGATGCTCTGGGACATGTGGCGATGCATCCACAAACACTCTTATTACCATGGCAACAATATCGTCCAGTGAGACGGCAGGTGATCCCTTAGAATCCAGCTTTGGAAGCTGTTGCCTCTCTCCTGCCTAATAAGTAAAATAGAAAATATATCAAAACAAGGTCTTAAATCAATGGTTAGGTGAATATGTTCTTGGGAATCAAGAAGGGTGTAGCCTTTTGGATCTCGGGATAAATAACTAGACTTTTGCATGTGAATAGAGTTAGTAAGGACTCTCCTTTGATTTCAGAGTTTTAATGGTCTCCAAGGTTTCCAGTTTTCATCCCTACACAAAACCTAACAGGCTACAGTAGATGTGAGTTAGCCATGACCTGCCTTAGATCAGCCCAGAGGTTGTTTCAGGGTTTGATCTGTGAGTTAGCCATGCCCCGACTTAGATCAGCCCAGAGGTTGTTTCAGGGTTTGATCTGTGGGTTAGCCATGCCCTGACTAAGATCAGCCCAGAGGTTGTTTCAGGGTTTGATCTGTGAGTTAGTCATGCCCCGACTTAGATCAGCCCAGAGTCTGTTTTAAGGTTGAATCTGTGAGTTCACCTTGCCCTGACTTTGACTAGCCCAGAGGTTGTTTCAGGGCATCAATAAAATACAAAGATGACTAATACTTTATAATACCTGTATAAGAGCTGGGATGACTGTATCAACAGTCTTACTAATAACTTGGAAGCTGTAACTATCATCTTGTCTCATGACATTTGCTCCCATGAAAGTAAATATTGACATGACATTGTGAAGTACTTTTTCCTAAAAAAATAAGAATAATGAAATATAGAAATAAATCCATAAGCATACACTACTTGTAGCGTGGTTAGTACTGCGTCAATTCCATGCTAGTATCAGAAAGATGTATAATACTCTGTGTTGTCCATATCATGAGGCCAGTGACCATCAAACACGGGGAACACATATATCGTCATTTACTAACAGACGGAGTAATTTATCAGTGTGTATATTGAAATCAAACTACAGTACACTAGTCTAATAACTTAAAACTTACAGGGAAGAGGTTTGCTGCCACAGCCAATAGGAGAAGAGCATGATGATGTGTCTGGGGATTATCAGATACACGGATACACTGTACGATAAGTTCAACATTGAATTTGTCTTCTGGTAAATTATTATCTGAAAGGAAAATATGTGAAAAAGATTAATTGATATTTTATGAAATTAATCACCATGCACTATCAACATCATCTTCACTGTCATCATCATCATCACCATCACCACGCACCATCATCACCACTAACCATCATCATCACCATCATCATCATTACCACTCACCATCATCATCACCACTCACCATCATCATCACCATGCACCATCATCATCATCACCACTCACCATCATCATCACCACTCACCATCATCATCACCATGCACCATCATCATCACCATGCACCATCATCATCATCACCACTCACCATCATCATCACCACTCACCATCATCACCACTCACCATCATCATCACCACTCACCCTCATCATCACCATGCACCATCATCATCACCACTCACCATCATCATCACCACTCACCATCATCATCACCATCACCATCATTACCATGCACCATCATCACCATCACCATCATGCACCATCATCATCATCATCACCACCATTATCACCATGCATCATCATCATCATGACCACCACCATCACCACCTACAATCGACATCACAAGCAACAGAAACAGTAACTTAGATATCATGAATATCTTGCAGCTTTACCTTTCTTGTCATGTTTCCCATCTTTGCCCACCCTCTGGCATATACTGAGTATCTGACCCAGTAATATCTGCATGATATAGTCATAGTTTACTGGTGAAGAGGAATCCATTTCCACACACCTGAAACAAACACGGTTATCAATAACCATAATATTTAATAGACCCCTTGCATGTGATATCAAAGTATCTCAATTTAGAGGCAAAACAAAAGAATTTCAATCTCATGAGAATTGGAATCCTATCTTGTACTCCAAATTGAGCTGCATTCTGACGTGCTGAAAAGGGACTATTGTTTTATAATAATTATTATAAAGCATCTTAATTGATAGTTTTAACCTGTAGTTCCACAGGTTTGTCAGTGTAAACTGCTATTTGCTACCCTTGATAAATAAGGTTGATCATTATAGCATATCAGCACAACCACGCCAAAATTAGAGGTTTTGCACCATCATGTGATGGCAGCCAGGCTTCCTTCCACAATACAATACTACAATCGTATAGGGATTTCCTCATTCTAACAATATCTCTTCTATACTAGAAGTGATATAACTGCCCAAGCATTACCTTGCGAGTATGGAGAACAATGCTGGTAATATCAGCTGTTCATCTGTAACAGCCAGATGTTGTAGTAACTCCAGGATGATAATCACTCTTTGCCAGGATGCCGCTTCTACTGACTGTAAATCCTCTACCACTGGACTTCTGCAAGAAACACAGGCAAGGCTTTTCAGGCACAAGTAATGGACCTCATATTAATATTATTAATCTACAGAACACTACTCGTGAGTATTTGTCTTTAAGAGAGTATGTGGTAATGCAACTGTAAAAGATTACTTAATGTTTGATATAAAGCTTTCTTTATTGCTGTATAAAACGCATTTAACTTCACACACACTTCAACTCGACGACTCAACCGACAACTACGACAGTCATCATCGAAAACTGATGCCATCAAAGTGTACGCGTCAACTACATTTTTGTATGAAAATCACAATCTCTACGTAACAATGGGTGACTATCAAGTCCCTTACTTTTTCATTTTCTTCTTCTTAGGTGTTTTTAATTCCTTTTCTGTTTTCAGTTTACACAGCTCTTCCATGACGTGCTCAGCACTCAGTTTCATCTATGGGTTAATCAACAAATAATATTAAAGTTGAAGCAGCAGAAAATATCCCTCCTATGTAGGGTGATTGGAATGTCCAAGAAGTCTGGATGGTCTAAGAAGGACATATATTTTTTGGAACTGCTATCAAAACTCCCATTTCGAGTTTGCCTTCAAGGGTGGATCCAGGGGGGGGGGGGGCAAAGGGGGACTGAAGTCTCCATTCAGCAGGAAAAAAAACAAAAACCAAACTGAAGAATTAGATGCTTTTTTTTTGTTTTCTGTTGTATTGACGGAAGAAACTCAATTAGCCCCCCCTAAACTCAATTAGCCACCCCCCTAAAATTTTGGCAGGATCTGCCCCTTGCCTTTGCTCAGTCATAACCTTGATGGTGTAAAACTGTGTTCTTTTCTTTTATAAAGGTCCATCGTATAGTATGCAATGTACGCATTACAGAACAAGTTGTTGATTAAAATGTTTCATTAAATAGCTGAATATTATAACGCACGACCGCCGAGACTAAGCCTGAGCAAAGAGAACTGAAAACTTGAATGTTTCTAGTGCATTGCTTCCATTACAGAAAATATATTTATCACAGGATTTGTAGAATTATAAATTTAATTCTAGCTTACCTGTGAGATAGTGTCTTTTACTTTGCTGTTGATGGTGTCATTCTTTGTGTGTAGTAGTATGTCTAGAAGGGTTGAGAGGATTTCTTGTTGGATAGTCTTGGAAGGAATCGCTTGGAAAAAAGTGTTGTTGATCTGAAAATGAACCATAGACCTAAATATCATGACTGATTGATGACCTGGACACACAGACACTTGTGCATTTTCCCCACACCATACACATCATAATATACATACATCTACCCCACACTATACGCAATACACTATACACGGACTAAGTATAGTAGTAATAAATTATGCGCTCTGTGTGTGTGCAATAGAGAGAATAAGAGAAAAAATTCCAATGCTCTTGGCAGGAATTGAACCCAGGTCTTTGGTATTCCAGTCCGATGTGTTAACCACTACCCTACAAGGACCAACCACGCTGGTAACGCAGCCGGAATATGAAATGTAGGGTACTCGTGAGGATCCCAGAGTGATATTTTTTCTCTATAGGTAAGTTGAACACTGTACACAGACTGACCTGTGTTAGCAAGATTACAATAGGTGGTGGGTGTCCAGGACACACAGACACTCTAAGATCAAGTATTGTCTTCATGATATGCCAGACCCTTGGTTCAGACTCCAACATATCGGCAGTTACTGGTGAGAACTTTTGTATAAGTAAACTGAGGCAAGTATTTTCATCTTTTGATAGACCTGAAAAACAGTTAGATATGTCATTATCTATCAGTATTTCTGGAGTTGAATTATCGTGTACTATCATAATTATTTTATGAACTAGATATCAACATTAGTATCAGATAGATGCATAACACTCTGTGTTGTCCATATCATGAGGCCTGTGACCATCAAACACGGGGAACACATATATCATCATTTACTGGAGCAATATCATGAATTATTTTTTTCCGGTCCAGTATCCTGAAAAAATCGTGTGTTCTGATTGGCTGTTTGAGCGGGCGGTATTTGGCAGTATCTGCCCGCACGCGGTCTGGTATCCTTTGTCGCTAAACGGCAACACAAAACGATTACAAAAACAAGTAAAAAAATACGGGAAAAAAATGAATAAGTTATTTACCGTCCTATAGTCGGTCCGGATAGGGAAAAACTGTGCCCTCGGTCCATATATTCAAGACCTCGGGCACAGTTTTTCCCTATCCGGAACGACTATAGGATGGTAAATAACATATATATATGTATTGGTGTCATTAATAATTATTCCAAATGAAAATTAAGTAAAACATGAAGATAATGATGGTGAAAATATATGTGATAATCAATGATGACGTTGACTGATGATGTCAAAGATTATTATGGATGATGATAATAGTGGTGTTGATGATGTTGATGGTGATGAATGATGGAGGTGGTGATGAAGATGATGGTGATGATGCATGATAATAAATGATGCTGATAGTAATGATGATGATGGTGGTGATAATAATCGATGGTGATGATGATAATGATAATGATGATATTGCTACTTGTATTTGGTGGTGATGGTGGTGATGATAATAGTGATAATGATGACGATAATGATGATGATGATGATAAAATAAATCATTGAATCATTACCAGTTGTTCTGCTCTTTGATATAAGTTTCTCCAGTGCTGGAATACATGACTCAAAAAGTGGCTGTAAAACAAAAGCAAGCCATATTGAAGCTTCAATATTTTGTTGCACATGGTTGATACATCTCTCTATACTTGAATCTGTTATAAGCTCAGGGTCAGACACTATCTATTGCTTGAGTTTCATGAGGACATGCCTTCTTCAACCCAATGATTATACATCATTCACTGACATCAAAATAACAAATTATTACAGGTAAATACAGCAAAACACATACAGCATAATCTAGTGCACAATCCAGTGCTGTTGCAACAAGCTCCATCTTGTTCCAGTGGGACTATAATCAATAATTGACCAAAAGTGTTTGTGCACAAAGAGAAGAAATGAAACAGGAGATCTGAGATTGCTCCAGTAAACGAGCAAAATTCTCTGGCTCAAACTACCTTTTATAACTTGGTAATTTGTAAAAAGTTTATTTAGACTTTCTGGCTAGTTCATGACCTTTTAATTTGCCTATCATTTCAAAACTTAATAAAAACCCAGCTATGGAAGTAGTTACACATAAGGAAAAAAGGAAGGATAAAAGGGAGGAAAGAGAGTCTAGATGATTTAGAAAGATGGGATATAACTAATAACATCCCTCATTAATAGACCCCTTGCATGTGACATCGAAGGAGTTCAATTTGTTGGAGGATAAAGCAAAATAATTTTAATCTCCTGAGAATTGGAAACCTGTTATTTCCTCCAAATTGAGCTGCATTGCAACTAGCTACGAGAGGTCAATTTGATAGAAAAATGGGTCGTCCTTCACGAATTAGCAAAATGTAATCCTATTGGAGGGTGCACATGTGTAGAACAATAGAAATCGATACCTTTCCCCAACCCCACCCCTAAACCTAACCAATCACAGGGGATGTTGCAAATTCGTGAAGCCTAACCCAGAAAAATCCCAACATGCCTGGATGGAAATATATGTGATCTTTATGATGGATATTATTGATACAGGTTTTTTTTATTTAAACACTTTTATTTCTTCTGACCTGTGTAATGACACCAGACATGACTGTCAATAACGTCTTCTGCACATAGATGGGTGTCTCTTTCCTGACTGTGTGTCCAACGACGTACTCCAACATCCCAGCTAAAACCATCTCTTCTTCTGATTTTCTAGACTTCGTTTGTGAATTTTTGGTCGGTGACGAAGATAGGCAGCTGAAGGCTAGAGACAATAATCTGAACAAAATATGATTAAATTATATTGATTCATATCATGACCAAAATAATTCTAAGAATATAATATCAACTGTAGTAGTAAAGTAGTAGAATATTAGTCTAACAGATCTGGGCCGGGTTGTTCAAAAGTGGATTAACGCTAATCCAGGATTAACTCTATAGGTCTTATTAAGAGTTAACCCAGGATTAGCACTAATCGGTCTTTGAACAACTGGGCCCAGTAGACAGAAATCAGGGTAACTCTAAGTGTCTTCACCCTTATTTCCTATTGCTGGGTTTCAATCAGCTGATATAAATCTTTGATTCTCATTATTTGCTCCAAATGATAATCAAACACTGGTCACCATGTGATTTCAACAAGAAATAATTCTATTGAAAGCTTCAGCTGATGAACATTCCACATGAGATAGGAATAGACGACAAGCAAGCCCCAGTAACATAATTATTAGCACTTAATATAATATTTAAATTTATTATATAATTACCAATGAAATATCTATTTTTCTCTATTTCGAAAAATTGATATCTTCACACGTGAAAATAACATGTTATTTTCACTTGTGAAGATAACACCATTGCGATGGCTATTCAAAAATACACGGAAAGAATTGCCTGAAAAAGCCAAAACATACTTCATTGATAATTATATAATAAACAGAATATTACATGGGCGCTTGGAGATACGAATTTTATCTTCTTTTGTTTAAAATCACTACGCTCACTCGTGAGAGATCTTTTCAACACTCGAAGATGAATTTTGTATCTCCGCGCGCCCATGTAATATCCTCTATATCAGTGTTTTCTCTTTCATTTGACTACTAGACATTTTGTTTCATTGAGAAAGAAATAACAACTGGCTAGTCTAATAGACACCATCTAAATACTTTTTCTAAACTATGTCCAAAGTAATTTATATTTAACCAGTTATAGATAGAAGCTTTAATTGTAGGATACCTTTGAAGGTGTTCATGATCAGCCTCTAACTCCTCTCCACTCTCCACTAACAGATCAACAAATGTACCCACGGGGGGTAGGAGGGTAAATGATGACCTCAGACTCTTCAGACACAATATTGCGCCCTTCCTGATAGCAGGTATTGGGTTACACAATGGTACGAGTAAAGATGTCACAGCTGGGGATTGATATCACAAATATATTATTAATAATAATAAAATTATTGGGATGTGATCACGTGGTAAATATTGTGTCTTTATTATCATAAGTTTCATCAACATTAGCATGATTATCATTAATACCATCATCTACATCATCATAATGCATCATTGTCGTCATGCATCATTCACCATCATCATAATAGTGTATCATCATCACCATCATCATCATCTATGACATCATATGATGCTGGCTATAAATGTATATTATTATAAATATACATTAATTCATTTTCACATATATTTAATTTAATTATTTTAACCTTACCTGTGGAAGAATGCCCAGTGATTTTTTTGAACTCTTGTTTACCCAGTGAAGCAAGACAGACACTTCCAACATGAAGACTGTGTACTTGTAGAAGAACAGGACTGCGAAGGGCATCAGTATCCATGATGAGTTGGTTAGAAACAGGACAAGACCATATGTATCCCAGGAACTTGATCAGGTCAGTCTTACTTGAAAGATGACACTATAATATGAATTGATTTATCAGTGGCTGAAATCTTTATATCTACACAAGAATCGGTTAAAATGAAAAAGAAAATCTTGATGGAAAAGTGACAATTATCCTCACAATCACCATCATCATAAATCATCATCACCAAAAATCAATACAAAAAATTGTCACAATCATTACCATCATTGCCATCATCACCATCATCATCAATCAACATCACTATCATCAATTATAATCATCATCATCATTATCAACATTGTCAGACTCACCATCATCATCAACTAACATCACTATCATCATTCATCATCATTATTATTATGGTCATCTTCATCACCACCACAACCATTGTTATCATTATGCATCATCATCACCATCATCATCAATAAACATCACCATCATCATTAAATAATCATCATCATCATCAAGTAGTATAGGGAATGGGGGTTCCAGCGCAATCTCAACACGGGGCAAGACCCGCGTCAAAAATCCACCTACGGACGACCCCCACTCCAAGTGTGGTTGAGGGCAACAGCGCACTTAAATATGTTAGTCTATATATGGAGTGCGAAGAATGTAAGAAGTTCGTTAACGACTTTTGCATAATTTGTCTAAGACCTAAAGTTATCGTACCTAAGCCAGAACCCTTTTGGTGTTGTGGTAAGAAAATGCAAATAGAAGACGACACGTCAGCGCAGTGTTACGAATGTGGTAAGAATATTCGTAATGCCGTACCAAATGCTACCAGAGAGCAGTATTACGCCAATGGAGGTCGTAAGAAAACGCCATATAAGAGAATAAAATACTTCAGGGACTGGATGAGTCATATCCAAGGTTTACATCCGATATATTTAAGCGACGAAGTAAGGAAGAAAATCATAGACCATTTAGAAGAGCCAACCCCACAAAGCCTACGGAAGACATTGAAAAAATTAAAACTAGGGAAATATTACAAAGCTATTCCCTATCTTTTGTCTGAAATTACCGGTAAGTCTATTCCTGAGGTTTCTGATATGAGCAGAGCCGAGTGGATGTTTTGTCGGCTGAATAAGGATATTCCTTATTACCCCGACGTAATTTACGAAATATTTTACAAAATAGACCCCAGCCACCCCCTATTAGAATGGATTCCGAGAAGATAGTGGAATTAGCATAAATCTTATGGCATAAGATTACGCGTAATTTCTAGACTGACGTTCGATATGTAAATAGAATCCCGTCACGATATTTACTGAGCAAGCTTTCTTTGAAGCTCTTCTTTTGCCTCCTGATAGATCTTTTTGCGAGATTCCTCGGAAAGATCTTTTACGACTGTTTTTTTATTCCTTATGTCCGTCTTTAGTTTCTCGTATTTGTCTTCTTCGGCCAGAATAAGCGAGAATTCTACGTCGTCTATCTTTCTGTCACGCAAAGCCTTTGAGACAAGGTCAGTGATAGTATTTACTTTAGCCCTTGACAGAGCTATTGTCGTGTCGTGTTTTGATATTTTCGTGGATAGCTTTTTCATAATACCCGTAGCAACAGCAGAAATAATACCACAGGTTGCCCCAACGCCGGCCAAAGGAACTCCAACAATTATTCCCGGCCCAGTAAGCGAAGTAGCAACGCCGGAGCCCGTTAACACGACAGATATGGATCCTGAAGTTATCGCAATCTTATGTAGCGTACTCCTGGCTCTGACGTACTTTTTTCGGACTTTTTCGTAGTGTTTTGCCTGCCCTTCCAAGTAAGCCAGGATTAAATTTGCTTTATTCAGACGAAAGTTTTCAGCGTTTAATTCGTTAGGTGTAGTATAGGGAACATCTGGGTACAACTGAGGTGCTGATGGTATAACATCCATTATATATACTAATGTACGACGCTTTTGGGAATGATATTGAGGAGCAGCCACATCACGACAACCGGGATTATGCCAACTGGAGGGCCTTTAGGAAGATGTTTCCGCATGCAGACCCCAGTAAGTTTGAGCGCAGACCTGATGGGATTTACTTCAACGGCGAAAGAATGTACAGCAATGCGGACTTGGAGCCAAAGGCGACCGTTAAGCATAAAGAAAGGCAGCCTAATTTCCCGGAGAATTTATTACCAACAACAGAGGGTTACCCATTTTACGACAACAAAGGTGGAGCGGATGACTTTGCTAAGATGGTTACCTCCTTAGAAATCCCCGTGGGCCCTACGACTTTCAAGACAAAAGTCAGAGACATCTTTAGAGAAACTGCCATGAAACATAACTCAGGGAAAGAATCCAGAGAATGGTTATCAGGTCCCAACATGCGGTATTGGCCGCAGCAGTTAAACTTTGCTGTCTGGGCTGCTACTAAAGGATGTGGTATAGCCTCGGATATGTTCCATATTCCTTTCCTGCGATTTCATGTTGCTTTTACTATTCGTAGGATATTGTTTGAGTTAGGAGCGCCGCTTCCTAGTGACACTATCTTTAACCCGAAGGATAACAAATATGACAAAGTTGCATGGGAGCGATTAAGGAATGAGTTTAAGCTTACCAACCCCGATTTTCGTAACAAAGAGGGTACCGCCCATGGTTTAGGAGAGACTTACACCTATGCTTCGTATGTTGGTGCCAGCATAGAAACGCCGGGCATGGGGTATCCTAGCTCTTACGAATTCTCGGACTTAGGAGGCAGCGGAACGAAGGGTAATTTAATTTACTACATAAAAAGCAAAGAGAAGTATCCTTGGGCGCCTTTCTTTGCCGCAAAGGGCATTGGACTGAAAAACCTAGCAAGGATTAATCGTAGCATCGAAGCCTTTGTTTACTGCATTCTAGGGGCCCAGGTTAGCACTCGCAGCCCCATCGTAGATGCCTCCGGTGCGTCACAGGAAACGCAACAAGTATTCCTTGTCCTCTTCGAAAGCGCTGTTATCGAGAATGAGATCTCTAAGTCGGTGCAGAGATATCAACTTGCAGTGCAGCAGTCTAAAGTGCGACTGGATTACGCTTTGTCGCCTGGTTGTTGGTTGATGCCAAGTAATTTGGTTATCAACGCCGATTCCGTCGTGGGATACAACAACAAGCTGCAGCGAGCAACCAAGGACATGAAGTTTGGGGTGAACGACGTGAACTCTGACACTCTTAGAAGCATCCCCCATTTCGTGGAGAAGCCTAAGAAGGAGCACGTAGAAAAGCCCGCACCAAAGAACGTAAAGAAGAAGGTCCTGCCTACGATACCCGAGGAATATGACCATAACTTACTAAAAGCTGGCTTAGCAGCTGCAAGCATTGGTCTGAGCTATTATATATGGCGATGAACAACCCCTACGTAGCTGGAGTAGATTGTGTCTATACGACTTACACAGGCGAGAAAAAATACACCCAAGCGGCTTGGGTTGACGTTGAGGGCATGTCCGTGGATCTGAACTACTCAGGAAAGAAGTTAATCCTTTGCAGTATTTGCATTGGCACAGAGAGCCATGCCAACGTCGGCTTTAGGTTCCTGGATGAGAATGGCGTACTGCAGCCTATGAGAAATAAGACGAACAACAGGGAGCCTGTGCATTTCTCCGTAGAGCCGTACCCCGGCAGTGCTGAGAATCTTACGACTTGGACTTTACACATGGTTGCTGATTGCCATGGGAAGGTAAAGCTGCAAATGCGCGTAGATGACACCGGGAGCGTTTGCATAAATAGCATAGAAAATCAGAGAGATAAGCCTTTTAACCACGCGACCATTAGCACTCTTACGGTGCTTAGTCTTTAAATATATGAACCCACACACAAAAGAGGACTGGTTTCTTCATTACCTAGAGGAAAAGGACTACACGGGCGACGAGTGGTACGACACCGGACTGTGGGTGGATGTTGGGGGGCTAGGATTAATCGTATGTACTATTAGTATGTCGGAGCGGTATTCATGTAATATTGGATTTAGGATTGTTGGCGAGACCAACACCCCATTGTTGCCTTACAGGACGAAAAATAATAATAGGCACCTGGCCCATTTTTCATCCGAGATTAACCTATATAGCTTCGAAGACCTAGTACCATTAACTTTTCACATGATAGCCAATTGTCAATATGCAAAGCTTCAGATTCGCCCCAGCGATGCCACTGCCGTTGGCGCCAACCCCAGCATTGTCCGAATAAATGCTGCGGGTAAGGCAACCGAACCTCCGACGGATGCTACTTGGAATCATAAGCCCATTAGCACTATGACTGCCATACCCCTAGTTCCGCATTATCAAGGCGGTGCGAATACTATCTTTACTTATCCCCAGTCGAGGACGCCTCGTGCGTCTGACGACGATAAGCCACCAGTAACGTACCCAGATAAGATTAACCCTTCATCTTCTTCAGGAGTACCACCCCAATAGCGACAACCAAGATCCAAATGTTATTCCCCACGAACTTCAACAGTTCTCCGCCGGCCCTAAGCGCCAGGCCAAGAACGCTACCCAGCAGCCCAGGAAGACCGGCTGCCATCTTTTTTCCCAAGTCCGTCAGCCCATTGCCTAATTTCTTTACGCCCGCGCCTGTAGCCTTAAGCGCGGACAAGATCACGCCTACTACGCTCGAAATAGCGACCGCAAATGCCAGCGGAAGACCATACTTCACCAGAGCTCTTTTTACCTTTTCCTTGGTGGTAAGCCCCAATTCTCTTTCCAGGTTGTCCTTTTGCGCTTGTAATTCTGCGACTCTTTCCTGAAGGGCTTCTAATTCCCTTTGTGCTGCCTCCCTTTCCTCTTCGGGACGAGTTTGGTCATTGATTATTTCCTGCTGCCGCTCTATTTGTCCCTCCAGGTCTTCAATAGCCTGATCTCTTTGCCGGATTTGTTCTTCCTTAGTGTTAATTTCGGCAACCAACCGCCGCCGTTCCTCTAAAGAGCCAGCTATGGTGGTACGTAAGTTCTTAGCTTCTTCCTTGCTTATGTCTAGGTCTTGCAGGGCAAGTTCGAAGGCCTTTTGGGCTTGGTCCCTATCGCGTAGGGCTTTGTCTGTTTGTTCTCTCATTTCTATTATTCTTTGGTTTTTATCGTTAAGTTCTCTCTTTTGAGCATCGAGGAGTAGTCGGTTTTGTCGCATGTATTCTGCCTCCCTTTCCTCCATTGTTTCCTTTAGTCCTTCGACTTCCCTTATTGCTTCGATGCCTTTTTGTTGCCGCTGCATTAGGGTCTTGAACTTTTCAAAGGCTTCGCTGGTGTTTTCATCGTTTTCTCTTAGTCTTTCCACCAAATTAGGTCTTCCTAATGCGTTTTTGATTTCTTTTGGGAGATTACTGGTGAGCCTGTCGGAGTCTCTCCTTTGGTAGAGATTATACCACTTATCCCTTCCTTGATACTGGATTTGAATTTGCCCCTTATCTCCGGTTTGGAAATTAAGGCGGGTCAAGTCCACATTTGGAAATTTCTCCCTTACGTCGTCTAAAAGCCCCCTTAGCATTTCAGTTCTTAGGTCCGTGGAATCCAAGTTTTGCAATTCCAAATATTCTGGAATAGGTCGCCCTGGGTTCCTTGATTGCCACTTATCCTCTAAGGAACGCCAGGCCTCGCGGGCCCTGCTGCCATATTTGCGTCTTAGCTTGTCAAAAAGGCCCCGCCCGTCAACGTTGTCATCAGGAAGTAAAGACTCGTATTCTTCGTCGTTAATGTCTACTTGGCCTTCTTCGGTAAGGGGGTCAAAATCCGTTCCTTCTACTTCCATTATATATGATAAGCTCAAAGTTAAATCCCAACGTATTACCTAAGCAGGTTGGCGGGCTGAAAGCGGAACGCACCTTTCACCGGGTCACCTTTACCCCCAGTAGCGCAAAGCCAGGGGAAACCCTGTACGTAGGCGTGCCCCGCCTAACGGATAACCTAGTCTTAGTTCCTGGCACCTTGGCTTTGAGGTTTGACCTAGCGGTGCAGTCAAGCCCCACAGATGAAAGGATTATCGTTAACAACGTGGGTCGCAACATCGTTTCTAAGATGCGCGTAAAGTTCGCCGGGGAATCGCTATTAGATTTGAATAGGTACGATCTGTATACCACGTACAAAGACTTATGGTTGACGGCCTTTGACCGCGCGCAAAGGATAGAACAAGGAATTGGTAGTGTCATTCTACGTAAGGTACGCACACCTACGAAAACGCAACCTACTGACGGCAGCGGAGAAACCGCAGTGGCAGACGCAAAGCGAATAAAGACCGCCTATGGTAGCAAGTATGTCATACCATTAGACTTTGAAGTAATCACGAATCACGGTGTGTATTACCCAAGACAGTTATCCGAACTGCAGTTTGAAGTAACTTTAGCAGATGCTAATAACATCATTGGTGGGCTAAGCAGTGCACTTACCACGACCACCCCATACTCTATTACCAACTTAGAGCTGCAGTACGAAACGGTATACAGCGAAGATTTAGCACGTAGCGCTGGCATGGAATACAGCTCCGGGAAGGCATTCTTATACGACCACGTAGTGATGTATAAGACGTTCAGCTTCCTGGATAAGACGGATGAGGTTATCAACCAAAGCATTAACCTCCCCCGAAGAAGTCTCACGGGGTTGATGTTGGTGTTTGCCAAACCCTACGAGGCTGGTAAGCGCGACTCCGAGGCCTTTCACAACCCCAACATTACTAACGTGGGGGTCAACATAAACGGCGTTCCAAACAAGGTTTACTCCCAGGGAATAAAGCCCGCAGACGTGTACAGGGAGGCAATGCGCAAGTTTGGCGACCAAATTAGCCCCGCAGAATTCTTTAATGATAAATATGCGCTGTGGATTGACATGCGCACCATTAACGACGAAGACCTACATGGTCAAGGCCTCCGTCTAGTAAATACGCAGGATGGCATAACATTGGAAATCAAACGCACCAAGAATGCCTCCGCGGGCGACGGTGATAAAATAAACTGCTACGTCTTCGTCGTGTCTGACGCGCAACTGAGCGTAGAAATGAATCAGCTAAAGAGCGTTGCCTACTAGGCTCGCGTTCCTTGAGCCAAGCGAAAGGATAAAAAATATCCCTTACGTATAATATGCTTCGCGTATTTGAAAACAACGAAACCAAACTGCAATGCATAGTGCAAGGCGAAACTTTGTACTTCAAAGCAAAGGAGGTGGCTTTGGCGTTGGGCTATGAGCGCCCTAGAGATGCGATTAGAGCACATGTATCTGAGAAATACCAGAAAAAATGGGTTGATCTACAAGGGGCTGCGAATCACCGCTCCTTTACTACGCAACCAAATGCCGTGTTTATATCCGAACCTGGTCTGTACGAACTGACATTTAGCTCCAAACTACCCAAAGCTGTGGAGTTTCGCGATTGGGTCTTTGAGGAAGTCCTACCCGCGCTAAGGAAAACGGGTAAGTATGCGATGGACAAGCGCTTCGACGGTCCAAACAAGTTAGTATTTAAGATCGAAAATGAAGCCGACCTACACGCGAAGGTAGTCGACTACATACGTAGGTTTTACCCCGATTTCATCATAGCGCCGGGTCTTGGCGAACTTCAAGATTCAGACAGCAAGCGAATAACCTGCTGGCGAAAAGGCTACCAAGCCGGTCAACCCGACCTCTTAATCCTAAATGCGCATAAGAAATACCGCGGGTTGTGTATTGAGTTGAAAACCCCAAAAGGAAACGGCGTCTTATCCGCGAAGCAATCTAAGAAAATCTCACAGCTTGACGTAAATGGTTACCTAACGATGGTTAGCAACGATTACGACATTATCTGCCGTGCCCTGATGGATTACGCGGATGGCATTCGTATTCCCTGTAAGGGCTGTGTAAAGCGGTTTAAGTCCTACGCCACTTTGAAAACGCACCTAAAGATATTCCATAGGTATAATGAAGCTCAGCTTGACTCACTGGCGTGATCTTGTCCACGGTAAAGCATACGAAATAAAAAATTACGTCGTCTTCGAAGACATCGACCGTTTACGGTTAGTCCTCAAAGACTTAGAAGGCAAGGAATATTCCCTTTGGGCGCCGGATTGCGTGCGGTACGTAATTCAGGGCGAGGAATTCACCCACTTACGCAGCTATGGTAAGGTAAATGGCCGATGGAAGTTTGACATTGAAAGAACAGTCACTCCATCTCCTCTTTGTAGTTAAGCGCGTCTGCTAAAGTCCGCTGCGCTTTAGGATCCGCGGAGCACCAATGCCCCACAAAGGATCCTTCGGAGAATACCCTGTCACAATGAAGGCAGGTGTATTTTTTACGCGGCTTACGAGGGGTAATGCAGTCGGCAGGTAGTTCGCAAGTAATACAGTCCATATATTGAACGGGTAATTAGAATGCCTCCCAGAAAGGCAGCTGCGTAGGCTAGCATATACCTTTAAAAGGGGTCCTTATTTTTATTTATTATTATTCATTATCCTTAATAATAATGAATAAAAATAAGGATGGGATTTGAGACTCTTTGCGCAAACCCTACCTTACTATTAAAGGCCCCAAGAAATGCTATTTCAAAAGTGTCTCAGAATGTTAACAATAAGGTTAAATCTTTGTTAAGTATGTGTGGAAACTATTTCAAAGAGTGTCTCAGAATGTTAACAATAAGGTTAAATCTTTGTTAAGACACCCCGGAAACTATTTCAAAAGTGTCTCAGAATGTTAACAATAAGGTTAAATCTTTGTTAAGACACCCCGGAAACTATTTCAAAAGTGTCTTAGAATGTTGACGTTTAGGTTAAATCTTTGTTAAGACAGTTGAAGATATGTTCCTCTTCTCTAACACAACCACAACGATCGCACTCCTGCCTCCAATACTCCCTTTTAGTCCACGGAACGCCTTCGGCGCGTTCAAAAGAGGGGAAAGTACGGACTATCTTCTTATGGTAATCTATGCGATTCCTTAAGTAATCCTCTTTATGCGGGCAGCGACACATCAAATCCGCACATTGGTAGCAATCCACGCCTTCCAAGTCGTAAGCGCGGGAGAGAAACCTATAATCATGCGTTCTCCGGTGCGTCTGTAAACGTTGACGACTACTAAGTATCTTATTACAGAAACTACACTGTCTGGTTCGATTACAGACGCCCCTTTTCAGATGCTGCTGCATTTCGAAGGGGTTGTGGAATTCCTTATTACAGTCCTTACAAAGCCCACAAATGCGTTTATCCTGATGTTGTTGCATCTTTTGAACGGTGCTGAATTCCTTACCGCAATCCTTACAAGCGCGGCTAAGGGGTTTCTTTGTACAAACGCCGCGACGAACGTGGTATTGAAGTCTTTGTTTGGTGCTGAACACCTTCTTACACAACAAGCAGTCCATATATACTTAACAATATCTTAGCCTCCATTTAACATCCTTAACAAAGATTTAACCTAAACGTCAACATTCTGAGACACTCTTTGAAATAGTTTCCACGCATACTTAACAAAGATTTAACCTTATTGTCAACATTCTGAGGCATTTTTTGGAATAGCTTATGGGCGACTTAACAAAGATTTAACCTTATTGTAAACATTCTAAGACACTTTTTAAATAGTTTCCAGGCATCCTTAACAAAGATTTAACCTTATTGTCAACATTCTAAGACACTTTTTAAATAGCATATACTTAACAAAGATTTAACCTAAACGTCGACATTCTACAGGGGATATCGCATAAAGTCCTTAACGCTTTCTTTAGCCCACGTTGCCATCGTTATCAGCGCGCCAAACCGTTCTGCACGCTTCAGACCGCACATTTCATCGTACAATTCCTGCACGCGCTCCTTTAACCGATCGATCTCCTCCCTTAGCATTTCTATGGTGTCTCTTTTATCTTTTGCGTCGGTGGCAATCCTTCTTACTGCGTCCACTGGGTCCATCGTATATATAATGGATCCGAACCATATTCCCTGCAATGCTCTTATAGTAGGACCCACCGGCTGCGGCAAAACGCAGTTCGTCGTGGAGCAGCTATTAGGACCCTTTAGATACCGCTTCGACTATATCGTGCTATTATGCCCCACCTACGTGAATAACCGCACCTGGACGGGCATAGGAGTGAAAGATGACGACTTCTTCGTAGATATCTTAGACCCTAACGAGTTATCCAGCCATTTGAAGTTCTGGCATAAGCAATTCCCTAAAGATACGCAGACGCTCCTCATATTGGATGACATTGCCTGTGGGGACGACGTAAAAAGACGCACTTCCGAGCTCGTTAAACTCGCCTTCAGCGGTAGGCATGACAATATCAGCGTTTGGTTGCTTTCCCAGCAGCTTACCAGTGTCTCTAAGCCCTTCAGGGAAAACATAGGCTCTCTCGTAGTATTTTATACTCCAAGTAAGTCTGACCTGGAAACCATCTTAAGCGACTACGGCGGTGAGATATCCAAGGAACAGTTACACGAATACATGCGGCACCTAAAAACGCACCAACATTCCAAGATGATCTTCTCTTTGAGGTTTCCCTACACGGTTGGAATCTATGATTCCTAATGTATATGGACATTGAGCAGCTCTTAGATGAAGTCCCCACACAGTTAGACGAAAGTAACCTCAAGGAACAACTTAACATCCTTGTGTCATCTGGGAAGTGCAAAGAAATGATAGGCAAGGAACTTACCCATGAGCAGGTTAATAAGTTGTCAGAAGAGGAGGTTAAGAAGTTCCATAAGAGGTACGAGGCCGCCCTTGCAAGTAAGACCACGGACGCCGTAGCAGACTCAGCTATTCGACTTGCGACTAAATTGCTTGGACTTGCGCTGCCCATAGACGACGTGGAGCAACTGCGGAAGGACATAAGCGAGGACTATGTCATCGCCCAAGAACTTAAGATAACCTGCGGCTGGTTGTCTTTGAAGTGCGGTAAGTTAATGGCAGTCGCCTCTGCGGCTTTGCACGTGGCTCAGCACGTTGACTTGAAGGAGGTACTAGGTTCCTTCGGAACATCTTGGAAGGACTTCAAGAAGGACAGAGAAGTCGAAAGGGTATTCCAGGCGGCACTTGCTGAGGTACCTGATCAAGTCGCCTCAAGTACTTAGTCAAGTCGTTGTCAAGTCACCTCATGTACTTAGTCAAGTCGTTGTCAAGTCACCTCAAGTACTTAGTCAAGTCGTTGTCAAGTCATTGCCAAGTCATTGTCAAGTCGTCATCAAGTTACTTGTCAAGTCCTTCAAGTCCCTTAATATAAGATGAGTGGCACCGAAGAACAACCACCCGTAGAAGATACCAAGATTACCAAGGCTAAATCTCCAGGCAGAGTCACTGCCGGAAAGAAGCTCGCGGAGATGAATAAAAAGAACAAAGCCAAAAAAGAAGAAAAGGTGGAGGAAAAAGAAGAGGAATCCTTTATTAATCCGGGATACGTCATTGGCGCGTTAGGAGTCGCTATAGCAGCAGGCAGCCTTTACTTACAATGGCGGGCAGCAAAGCCAAAAGTAAAGTTGGAGCCAGCGCATTACACGCCTACGGAGCCGCCCGTTAGAAAAAGTAAGATCCCTGAAATGGAGTAATAACCTTCTCGCTTTGTAATATAATGTCAACCGCGTTATTGAAAACTGTTGAAGAAGCAGCTATTATTACTTCCATCGTTGCGGGTATTGGTTGGGTAGGTAAGAAAGTGCTCAAAGAAGACTTTACTGAAGACCCAAGCAAGAGCTTCGCTAATTTTGCTAAGATGACCGCTGCCGTAGGCGGGGCTATCATGGTAAAGGATTACCTACGGAAGGAAAAGTACCTGCCAACGACGTAACTCGTGAAAATCCCTGTGATTTTCTAATATATAATGGCCAGCGTGGTCGCAGGTGGAGTTATTGCAGCTTTAGCATTCACTGGAGCTAATTATGGTGGTCAGTATTTGGATAGATTAGTCAGAGGCGACAAAAGCGGAGATTTAGCCGCCGAAAGGAAGAGACACGACTTAGCGCTGGAGAAATATCAGCGGGACGTGGCAGCTTGGAATGAAAAAAGACAAGCTTACAGGGATTGGTTGGACAAGAATTACCAAGACAAAATGCAGGCGGATAAGAACTTTGAAAATACAGACTACGCCTTTAAACTTTATGCGCAAGCACACCCCGCGGCATTGACGGGGTTAAGAAAGCCTCAGTTTAAGAATTACTACCAGCCTTCTAAGAAACAAAAAGATAGTGAGTTGGTATTCGTGGGAGTCGCAGGGCTGGCAGGAGGCGTAGCTTTGGCGTATCTGCTCTAACGAAGGAAACTGTGTTTCCTGAAATATATGATCGTCTTTTTGGAAAGCGACAAGAATAACTTTACCACTTATCTGAATCCCCCCATCAAAGCCCATAAGGTTCGGCTGGTTAGTTGCTCTTTGTACAATTCTTGGTATAATCTAGTCAATGGTATGGTCACCGTGCATAAAGGCGGCGGCAATTATCAAGGCGTATTGCTGCCCGATGGACATTACACACCAATCACCCTTGCTAAGGAATTAGCAAAACACGGTTATACTCTCACCACGGGATTGCCGCACGAAATGACCTTCAAACATAATCTTCCTAACAATTTCTCGGTAACCCTAGGAAAAACTGATGCATTAGGATCTTTACTAGGTGTCTCAGGCAAGGAAATTACCAACACAGCCATACCTGTGAAATGGAAAGTCGCATCCTCTTACGAAGTCTATTGCGACTTGGTTCATAGTTACAACAATGGAGAAAAGTCTTCTCTTATGTCCAAGTTTCTGCCCAAAGGTAATCCATTTGACTCAGAAGAATACACTCCCATTTCTTTAAGCTATGACTTGTCTAATTTGGTAGAAAGCATAAACATCACCATTAAAGTGGACGGAAAGACGGTGGATTTCAACGGACGCAAGATCAATCTTGTCCTATCCTTCGCTTGAATCAAGCGAAGCGCGATTCTATTCATATAATGGGCCGCGTAGAGGATAAACTCAAGAGGATTTACTATGGGCCTGAAGGCTATTGGAAAGGAGTGTCGGCCATCAAGAAACTCGCGACCGCGGCCAGGGTATCAGATGAAACGGCTAAGAACTGGTTAAAAAAACAAACCCTCTGGCAGGTTTATCTTCCCGTGCCCAAGTACATTCCCAGGCCCAGCTTTACCGTAAATGCCCCTAATGAAGTTCATCAGGCGGACTTGCTTTTCTTGCCGCACGATAAGGTGAGAAAAAAGACCTATAGATACGCTTTGACCGTAGTTGATATCGCAAGCAGATACAAGGACGCCGAACCCATAACCAGCAAGGATTCTGGGGAAGTCGCAGAAGCCCTAGGTAGGATTTATAAGCGCGTTTTGAAATGGCCTAAGCTGCTGCAAGTGGATGCGGGGACAGAGTTCATGGGCGTGGTTACCAAAACCCTGAAAGACCACAGCACTAAGATAAGAAGAGCCGAAGCTGAGTACCACAGGGGTCAGAGCATCGTCGAAAGATTCAATAAGACCCTGGCTGAGCGTCTCTTTGGATACCAGTATTGGAAAGAGCTGGAAGATCCCTCCAAACGCAACAGGGAATGGACCCAGAGGCTCCCCCAGGTCGTCGCGGCTTTGAACAACGAGGCGGCCAGGGCTACGGGAATAAAACCCAGGGATGCCATAAAAAAGAAACACGTGGAGCATAAGTCCTACGTCAGAAGTTCGAGGGCGGTCTTCCCCCATGAAAAAAAATTAGGTAATGTCACAGTCCGATATCTCTACGGACCGGGTGAATTAGAAGGAGGATCCAAAAGAGCTACGGATCCTAATTGGTCTTTGGAAACTTACCAGATCCGAAGCGTAATAGCTAAGAAGGGTCAGCCCATCTTGTATTATCTTCACGATGGCCCCACACGTGGGTTCGTCATGGAAGAACTGCTTATCGTGTGATGTCCGAATGCTATCGTATGCACTCCGTCATCACACATCCATCGCTTACCGTCAAATGCAGACAGTGACACCTTCTCCTGCGTGACGTTATGTATCTGATGACCATAGCTGCGCAGGCTGTTCATCTTATGCCGCTGTTCCTTGCGTGTTCGTAATACATTGAGGTAGGACTCGTGCGTAATGTCCTTCTTAACCACGTACTTTTTTACGCCTTTAGCTTTCTTTTCTACGCCGTCTAACTTTAGCACGCTGTACATCTTTGGTTTCAGACCCACGTACTCTACTATGGGTTTTCCTAACATTTCGTCTTTCATCTTCCCAATTACCTTCTTATTCTTCACAGAGTAAAGGAAGTGCTCCTTCGGGTAACCGCTGGTGTCGTACTCGTCTATGTCGGGGAGGCAGTCTTTGTAAACGTCTTCCGTTTGCACTTCTAGAATTAGGGAGTCGGTGTCTGTGTACAGGAGGCAACAGCGGTCTCCGTACTTTGGCTTAAGCTTATCGTAGTAGAACTCGTACATAAGCAGCTTCGATAGATCCAGCACCGTAAAGCCTGTGTAAACGGGCTTGTTTAGTAAGAGGTTTGCCCTTTTCATGTGAATCACGTAGAAGTTCAGCATTTCTACGTATCTAACGAAGCCTGGCTGTGACACGTATGCTTCTGCTTCCTCTTTGGTGCTGACTATTTTTACGCTTACGCGCTTGCGGATGTTCTCCATTGTCTTTCCGAACACGCTGTTGTTCATCAGTTTGAAGAGGTTTTTCTCGAAGTCATTTTTCGCTGCGGTACGCTTTTGCGTGTTAAAGTCAATGTAGGGGCGCATCCAGGGTTTCTGCGTGAATTTTAGGACTCTGTGGATCTTCTCTACGCGCATTCCGTGTCGCACGTAGAACTGCAGGTTGCGGTAATGTACCACATACTTCTTCTTATCCATCAGGTTCATAGTTAGTTTCCTGTACGGTTTGTAACCAGGGCACATTTGCTTTTGCAGCGGACTTAGCTGCTTAAATGGTATCTCTATCGCTTCTGGTGCTAAGGGGAACTCATTGTGTTCGTCGTGCAGGCGCTCTGGGTACTCCAGATCCACTTCTAAGACGTAACCCTTGTCTTCCTCCTTTCCTACCTGCATGTAGAAGTCTATCGGCTTCACTGGATCCCATTCGAAGTCTCTCACAGGTAGGTACTGTGACATTGCCCAACCATAAAGGTTATTCGCATCCAGGTAGTAAATGTATGTGGTTGGTTTCTCTGGGTCGTGCTCTACTAAGGGGTTGTTTGCGCGGGCGTAACGTCGGCTGGGTCCGCATACGCCGCCACGAATACCGTCTTCCATAAACCGATACATGTCGTACTCCGTTAGGAGATCCAACTGCGCATTTGTCTTCTTTAACAAAGCACTCCAGCTGAGCCCAGGAGCCGTGTAGAAATTAGCGGGATCCAATCCGTAATATTCCATAGCCATCTTTCTGAAGCTTTGGAAAACATCTGCAAGCAGCACTACGTCAGACCTTAGGTAGATGTCGTGGTAGTCCCCCATGTTCTCACAGGAGTACTTTTCCCACACGTCTAACGCATGCTGGTACTCCTCATCCTTTATACCGGACTCGTTTAGGGTGCTGTAGAAGCGATCTTTGGGTGGTAGGGACTCTTTGAATCGATCCCAGGAATCCATGTATTCATATGGGTAGACTCCTTTCCTTTCCGCACCATATTGACTGGAAATGGGAAAGTTGGTGTTATACTTTACGAGGTTTGCTAAGGAGTCCGCCATAAACTGCTGCGAATCTAAGAACTTTAGCTTACCCACAGTTACGGACATGTAGCGCTCTTTGTTGTTGGGTATGCATTTGACGTCGGAGCCGTCTGTTCCTTGTAGTAGCAAATGGGAGTCGTAACCGCGGAGGTTGTGAAAGAACACCGGAATCTCCATGTCTGGATTTACTTTGAAGTTTATATTGCATTTCCAATGAGCCGCTCCTCTGTATTTACCCGTGATGTGGCAGTGATCCCTAACCTTATCCACATAGAAATCCTCAACAAATGCTTTGTAGCAGTGAATGCAGTGCGTGGAGGGCTTTCCCGGCTTCTCACCTTTCTTAGCATACTTCCCGCATTTAAAATGAGCTTCTCCTAGATACTTTCCATCTTCATCCCACGCTTTCTTGGCTCGTCTTCCAAACTGAAGAAGCGTATGTTGACAAATATGGCATTTTTTTGCCTTGTTAAAAGCCTCCTGGTTCTCTTTGGTAAATTCCATCTGCTTTGGACGTCTTAATTGTTCTCTAATCTCCCCCTCCTCTTCTCGCAATGCTTCTAGAAACTCATTAGCTGCGTTCTTACCTCGGTAAATCACAGGAGGGTTTGCTTTACCGTCTGATCTGACTACTATGTAACCAAAGGAGCAGATCTCGTGTAATCCTACCTTATTCGTGGCACCACGTTTCTGCTCTTCCTTAGTTATCAACGCTTCGAAGTCTGCATATATCACGTAAGGCACTTGCATCTGCTTTTGATGGTTTGCGTATGAAAGCTCTTTGTTGGTGGGCATCTGGATCCGTTGCGCCACCTCTTCGACTCCGCGGCAGATCTCATCGTGTTTCTTTAGGGCATTTAAGGATGTAAATGACAGCAAGCAGCAGTCACAGAAGTACTTTTTGCCTTTGTGCTTAGTATGTCTGTAGAATAGTCTGCTAATGTGTTTAACCCATGAGTAGTGTCCGCCGTGGTAGAATAAATGTACGCGCTCTCCTTTACTTTTTGACAGAACTAACGGTACTATCGTCTGCTCTCTGACTCCGTAAACGTTAATTGCTAGATCGTTTATTTCCTCAAATATGGGGATGTCTATCAACTGCATGGGAAATTCCACACCATCCCACTCTAAATCATCTGTGGGATACTTACTTGTCCTACAGGGATCCTTCTCTGCTGGATACAGTGCAGACCTGATTGCCCACATAAAGCATCGATTGTCTTCATTCTTCACGTTTACAATAGCCTTCTTCCTTTCTACCCACGTTGGTAGCGGTACGTAACTCCCCCCTCGTATGGGTACGTACCTGGCTATACTTATCTCTATTCCTTCAACCTCCTCTACTGTCCAACCCGATCCTTCTTTCGTGTAGTTAGACAGCGACTCCATTATTGCTTCTAAGGCTTCACTGAGTGACCTATCCAGATTCGTGGATTCTAATATCACTAACGACTTTGATCGCAACATTGCTGTCGTCATTACCTCGTCTTTTGACAAACTTACTTCTACCATTATGCTCGCTTTCAGGGCTCCTAATTCTTCTATACCTTTTCGGAGAGTCCTTTTAACCTTCCTTTCTGACTGACGCCAAAACTGTCTAACGTCAATCTCACCGTTACCGGGTATTGACACCGTGCTGAAGTTGCTTTGGGATTCCATCTATATAATAGGAAATATTTTATACCTAATACCAAGCACTTTTTAGGTCGTCGTAGTCGTACTCACAGTCCTGACAATGCCAAAACAATTTAACCTTAGTCTCAAACTTCTTACCACATCCACAATCATAACTGCTCATACACTTCGTCTTCATTTTCAAATGCTTTTTCAAATCCGCTTCTTTCTTAAAAGTTCTCTTACATTCTTCGCACTCCATATATAGACTAACATATTTAAGTGCGCTGTTGCCCTCAACCACACTTGGAGTGGGGGTCGTCCGTAGGTGGATTTTTGACACGGGTCTTGCCCGTGTTGAGATTGCGCTGGAACCCCCATTCCCTATACTACTTCATCAATATTGTCATTATCGCCATTATCATCAATTAACATCACTATCATTATTATTATGATCATCTTCATCACCACCACAACCATTATTATCATTATGCATCATCATCATCATCACCACCATCATCAATCAACATCACTATCATCATTATTATGATCATCAACATCATCTTCATCACCACACCATTATTATCAATATGCATCATCATCACCATCATCATTGACACAGATACTATTATCAATATCATCACTATGCATCATCATCATTATCATCATCATCATCATTGACACAGATACTATTATCAATATCATCATTCTGCATCATCATCATCACCATCATCATCGGCACAGATACTATTGTCAATATCATCATCACCACTTCAAACATCACCTTAATCATCACCATCAGTAAGACCAACAACAACATGGCTACTATCTCTGTTTACCTGAATCAACTCTTGTAGCAACTGTTTGAAGGTAGCCTGGTGAGCTGTTGGTTTTCCCACACATGCACCATGTACCAATACATTAAATAACAATAGTAGAATCTGAAATTATAGATATATCATTAAGTCTTAGTTAAACAAATAAGCACTGGTTCTTTGACAAATAAACACATGTGTGAAAGAATTAAGGCCAATGATTCAAGATTTCATATCTACTATGTTTATGGGTTGATGATTATCAGGTGTTGGCCATATTGGTCATCTTCAGGGCTATGCTCCACATGAAAAACAAAATTCCCAACAAACTAACATTGGGAATCAGTGCCACATTCCCAATTTCGTTCTCTCTGGGAATTGGATGGGAATTGGATGGGAATTCAAGGAAATTCCCAACAAATTCCCAATTTGGGAATCCCATTTATTCCCCTGTGAGAATGTAATAAATGAAAATATTTTGTTGTTGAGAATGATGACATGAGGTCATTAAAAACATCCAATATTTTTGAAGAGATAGAAGACACTGTCAATGGCTCTTGTAAGGGGTCCACAAAAACTATGACTGGACTCTGACAGCAATTAAAACACTGTTAGAAACTAAATAAATATTTATCTCTCGTAAACCAAGAGTAATTCATCGTTCCTACCCTACCACATGGTTGCCATTCACTATTATTTTGGTAAGACAGTTGCATATACAGTACAGTACCTTTGTGTATCTTGTCGAGTCTACAGACTTTTCACTGTTCCACCAAACACCTGAAACAAAATTGTTTTGTCAGCACATAATACCTAGAGTAATTTTGGTCGGTCTTGACAATAGATAGACTTCATTCTTAGGCTTGGGCATAATGTTTTCCCATTTCAGGTTATGTGTTATTCTCTTGGGAATAAGATTCTTTGTTTGAGTTGTATTCATATTCATCTGTCTTCTCATGCGTAACCAAGAAACAGATAAATGATCTCTAGGGAATGACTTCATGTCTTGACGAGATCTCTTACCTTTGAATGCCACGCTGTTTACTTTCAAACTCCTGATGAAGTTGCCTAGCAACCATAGGTTAATAGACGACTTAGCAGCCTCAGTTCGTTTCTTTTTCTTTTTGGTCATGCAGGTTAAAAGTGCTGAAATCAATTGTGATGGGACAATGCCTTCCAGAGAAACACCTTCTTGTTTGAGTTCTGACTCTCCATCCTTCAAAAGCAAATTTACAAATTGTCAATAAACAATAATTGTTATTAGAATTAACTGGTTCAGTAATAGCAAGAGGTGGTGTAAGCATCAAAAGCATGCTTACTGGGTGCAATAGGCCAATGGTTATCTAGCTTATGGCCTTCACAACGAAGATGTTCCCACTAATGAGTAACTCATACAAAACCAAGGCATGAATGAGGGTTGCAAAGTGGGTATTTCTGTAGCACAGGGTTTGATTTTTAAACAAGTGGTTGATATAATGTGACCAATACTTGTGCCGACTGTGCAAATCGTTATGAACATTATTACACAACAGGGATTAAAATAATGGCTGGTCAGTGGACAATGTCCAACCAGAATCTCTGCTTTTCTTAGTCACATCTTTGTTTTTCTCAGTCAAATCTTTGCTTTGCTCAATCAAACCTCAGAAACAAGGTAAGATTGAGGTAAAACTAATCTGGCTGATGACCATGACCAGCAACTGAATAGCCATTATTTTAAACCTTTTCAATTGAAGCAGACAGATGCCTAACCTTTGCTGTATTCCTTGATTCTTTTTGTTTGTCTACATTTTCCAAGCTTCCAAGTAACAATTGTAACACAACCTCAAATACATCCAGCCTCTCAGTAACAGTTGTCATGGTTACCAGCTTGCCGAGGATGCAGTTTACAATCATGGTAAACATGTTGTTTGAAGACTGATCTGTGCAATATTTTGATAATACTGCTACCTGAGACAATAAAATACCATAAATACTGTTAGACAATGTAATTACAAAGGCAGCACCTTCTCATCAGTTATTTGAGCCCTGAGTTTTGGTCCGGCCAAGGCTTGAACCACGACCTCCCGCACAAAAGTCTGATGCTCAACCAACTGTGCTAACTGGATGGCAAAGTCATGACAACCTTTCAAGATTGAAGCGGACTATTGCCAGGTACAGTTACTCAACCATGCTCCCCAATAATGTTTTATCATCTTACCTTGTCTAGTAAGTCTTTTTTTGGTACACTGGCCAAGTTTTCACCCAACCAGCTGAAGAGCATCCTGTTGCCAGCCGCAAGGACTTCAGGATCAGAAGATGTCTCACAGGATTTCCATTCTGTTGAACAATAAGATCATTGTTTCAGCAATATCACATGGTTGAACTATATCAGTATTCTTCAATGACCATGATTGTCATTCATCATCTGTTATCAATCATCATCATCACCATCAACACCAAAACTATCATCATCTGTCATCATAACCATCATTATCAATCACTGTCAGTCATCATCACCATCATCTGTCATCATCACCATCATCTATCATCATAAACATCATCTATCAATATTACCATCATCTGTCATCATCACCATCTGTCATCATCACCATCATCTGTCATCATCACCATCATCATTGCCATCATCAGCTGTAATCATCACCATCATCTATCATCATAAACATCATCTATCATTATCACCATCATCCATCATCATAACCATCATATCACCATCATTTGTCATCATCACCATCATCATCTATCATCATAAACATCATCTATCATTATCACCATCATCTATCATCATCATCATCTATCATCATCACCATCAGCTATCATTATCACCATCATCTATCATCATCACCATCATCTATCATCATCACCATCATCTATCATCATCACCATCATCTGTCATCATCACCACCATCATCTTTAATAACACTCATTATCATCACACATCAATATCAAAGCACTAACCTTTCTTTTTCACAAAAGACTTCATGTGCTTCAACATATAATGTGCTTCAGTCAATCCTGTCCATGACAGTTTCCTTGCCAACACCACAGTCTGTTTATGATTCTTCTGATTAACGAACAACAATGGCAACAGACCATACACCACTCTGTCCACCAACATAGGGTTATCATCCACCAACTCAGAACAGCTCAGTAGTGAAACAGCCTTATCACAATGCTCATTCCTGAATAAAACATGAAGTCAATACCCAAGTACTATCCATGTTCCTGTGTCCAAGGTTACTCCAAGATACCCCAGGTGCAGCACATTTTTAACTGTCCAGTAAACAAATAACTAGTGATTACTAGTTGAGACTGCTGGGTTGGTAAGAAAGAAGCTTAAATACTGTTTAAAACAGTCTATAAAATTACTGACATTCTAGACATTAGTCTTTTTGTCTGAGTCCAGCAAATGTATGATGGTCTAAGTTATGAAGAAATGTTTTGTATGTTTTCTGTCAAAGGTATCAGATAGATGTATAATACTCTGTGTTGTCCATATCATGAGGCCAGTAACCATCAAACACGGGGAACACATATATCATCATTTACTTAGACAGAAAAAAAATGAATGAGTAAGATTCAATGGATTGTGGACAAAGAAGACTAATGGAGGTAAGATAAACAACAAAAGGAATAAATGAGTAAATGTGACAATTAATGAACGAATGGGTGAATGAATGAAAAATCTAAGAAAAGAATGAGTGAACAACAGAATATATAACTTATATGGTGCAAATTTGCATTTGAATGTGATCAAATGCGACTGAATGAAATGTGGATGAATGAATAAATGAAAAATAGAATTGGATAATAAATGAATAAATGAGTGAATGAGATAATGAATGAATAAACGAATGAATAAATGAAAAATAGAATTGGATAATAAATGAATAAATGATGTGAATGAGATAATGAATGAATAAACAAATGAATAAATGAAAAATAAAATTGGATAATAAATGAATAAATGAGTGAATGAGATAATGAATGAATAAACGAATGAATAAATAAAAAATAGAATCAGATTATAAATGATGTGAGTGAGTGAGATAATGAATGGATGAGCAAATGAATAAAAGAACAAATGAGATAATTAACAAGACAATGAATGAATGAATAGATTAATGAAAGATCGAATAAAGACAGTAAGCCTAATGCTTCATCTCATACCATTCTCCTGTCTCTAGTATTCCTAACAACTTTTCAACTAGCTGATCATGAGGCAGGAACTTTAAAAGAACCTAAACGAATAAGAACAATCAAACATTAGCATAAACATGTCCTATCAATCACTTTTTTATTATTTAAGTGTCTAGTCGTTCTAAATCTTTAGCACTAATTGGGGACACTTTTCGCTCACACGCACTACCACTACATTCAATATTCTATGCACACAATGCTCAACTCACATGTTGATTTTTACGGAGGGAGGAAACTGGAGAACCCAGAGAAAACCCTAGTAGCATAGGAGAGCACAACACGTCAAACAAACTCAATTCACATGTGACGACCACAGGGCTCGAACCAGCAACCGGACCCGATGGACTAGCCGCAAATGCCACCCATGCTACCCAAAGTTGTTTGTGGTTAGCTCTCATTCACATCTGCCGAACAGACCTATTGAATTATTAAACAATAGAATGAGGCAGTAACACAATAGATTTGTTCATTTGTTCGACACTCAAAGGGTGAACGAGTGCTAACCAATGAGTAGCATTACACATGTGAAGCATTATGTGGGTTACCTGTGGTTTTGCAATACACAGGAAGCCCATAAACTAGTCAATCATAATAAAATAAATTGCTCCAATATTTTGACATACCTTGTCCATATTCAACACACTATCTACCACAGAGAGGTCTTCATCACTGAGACGAGCTAATAGTGCTCCACTGATAAACTCCTCATCGTCCTGGGATACCTACAAAGATAGTCAATGCAATGATGGTTTAATGCTTTTTTTCATTGTTGAGTAAGGCCTAGCGCAAACATCAAACTTTCCATGCACCGAACTTAATTACATCAAAGAATGCCGCCTCATTATCACCTGATATCCATTGTTTTTAATGAGCTTCGGTGAATGGAAAGTTCGAAAGTTCAGGAAGTTAGTCTAAGTTATAAAGACATTTTTTGTATGTTTTCTGTCAAAGGTATCAGATAGATGTATAATACTCTGTGTTGTCCATATCATGAGGCCAGTGACCATCAAACACGGGGAACACATATATCATCATTTACTTAGACAGAAACACACTATGAATGTGTATGATTCAATGGATTGTGGACAAGCACTACATATGTGCTTCCTCTTATGCATAACTTTAAAACAGCACATGAATGGAGCACGTAAATAGTCCAGTTTCAAGTTTCAAATTACCGCTGTGTTTCTTGTCAAATCAGTGTCTAATTACTCGCAAATACCAACGGTAAAGTAAAGAATGCACAACTTCAACAATACGAACACTTTGAAACTTGACGGACCTTGACTGGAACACATGAATATTCTTCACAAGATCGAGGCTAACCCTGTGCAAATAAGTCTGTAATCAAGAAACACAGCGGTAATTTAGAACTGGAAAAGGGTCTATTTTCCTCTCAAGTAGAGAACTGTGTCCTACCTTGTCACTCATTATCAAGTCATGAAGATGCTTGACGGCCAAATGACGAACATCACTTTTCGGATGATGAAGACTGAGCATCAATGAAGCACTTGAATCAGGAATAACCTTCAATGGAATAATGAAAAAATAATCATTAATAATCATGATTTCTAACTACCTAGGCAGCCTCCAGATATCATTGCTTGGAATCAATCAGCTGAATGAATCTCAATATCAGCCTACAATGTGCTATTAATCATTAAGACAGTATTCTATTGATTGGTATCAATCAGCCAAATGAATCTTTTAAAATATGTCATAGCTAAACACTCTCACAAAGTATAACCATGGCACAGTTGAATGGGGTCAAACTGTAATCATGTGAATTTCAAAGGCGCCTTTGGCAGCCACTTTACAGTCCATGTATGACCCCGATGCACAGCTCTAACCAGTTTGAATTATTTAGGGTTGATTTGAGAGGAATGAGACAAGATTTGACATAATTTGAGACACAATGTTTTAATGAAAGTAAGTTTCCCATACCTTGGATTTGCATCCTGAGAGAGCCAGTGACATGAACTCCAGAGTCCACTGTGAATACTGATAGACAGTCTCTTCTGATTCTCCTTCTAGACTTGACTTTAGCCCGTCAAGGTATTCCTCTAGTGCAGTTTCTAATTCTATTGGGTATCTGAATCAATGCATTATAGTCAATAGTTAATAACTTGGTGATCCTGTGTAATACCTTAAGCAAGATATTGAAATGATTACACCTCTTTGGCACGTAAAAGTATTATAGAATAATGTTACATTTGTCACTAGCTAAAAGGAAAACTTTTTTTGATTTGTTCAGAGTTTTCCTTTCAACTAGTGACAAATTTAAAGTGCTTATAAGCCTTTACGCAATATTTTCAGAATTGATTCTTTAAATAGTGAATAGTTGATTGTGAAAATAATTCGTCATTTGAATGTCGGGTCTTTGAAATACGAAGGTTTATATTTCCAATATGTTAATGACTGACGTAGCATAAGGGATTTGAGTTATTTTGTGGCAACTTTTAATATTGAACGCTGGACATTTTTTGAAAACAAATTTGTAAGAACCTTTACGTGAGTCACGAGTAAAAAAGTGATGCTTTTAAATTACTGTATTCCAGAATGAGTGCAGTGTTGTATACTAAATGATCCCTTATGTTACGTCATAGTCATTAACATATTGGGAATATAAATCTTCGTATCTTAAAGACCCGACATTCAAATGACGAAATGTTTTCACAATCAACTATCCACTATCTAAAGTATCAATTCTGAAAATATTGTGCAAAGGCTTATGAGCACTTTAAAATTATTGTATACTTCCTTGCTAGCTTTTTAACCTAACCTCATCATTAAAAATATCATATTTGGGAGTTGACTGACAGCAAAACATTGATATATTATATTTGGCTGCTAATAATCCCCCTTTCAATCTTGCACTCCTGTTTATCCCTGTAGCTTAGCAACAATAACTACAGATATACAACACAATAGTGCCAAGGTGGTAAGGATATATTACTCTAGTCTGAATTCACATTTTGAGCACTGGCCCAAAATGTGTTGGATTGCGTTACGGTCACAAAAAACTTCAGAAATCGTTCTCAGATTCAAATACAAATTTATTGAATTCAAAAAGAAAATTCAGATCGATTTCTTTAGTTACTTTTCTAAACAGCAGAAAGAAAATCCTCAATCCAGTAAGCAGGGATCGTGCTGAGGTAACCACTTAAAATTGAAGGACTATTCAAGGAGTATACAAGGACCCAAAAATGAATTTTCAAGGAGTATGTTCAGATTCTTAGCTATGCCAAGGTTTTACACATGGCTGACTTTCAGATTTTCCAATCTTTCTGACTAGATCTATTTCAGAACCATGCAAGTATTGATCAAAGCAAAAAATTCAAGGAGTTTTGCTAAAATTGTAAAATTCAAGGACTTTTCAAGTGCCCTTGAAAACGTGAATTAAATTCAAGGAGTTTTCAAGGAGTTTAAGGAGTAGCACAAACCCTGAGTTAGAGAAATGATGTTTTGCTTGTATTTAGAGAGCTAACTAAACAAACCTAGTAAATAATTTGCTTAAAATTCAGTATATTTGTGCGGAAATCCGAGAACAATGTCCAAACTTCTTGGTGACCATAACACAATGAATTGATTAACCTTTGATTGACAGAAGCCAAAAACCAAGACATCTAGAAGTTGTGGGCATTATCAGATAATTAAAACAGCCTTAATTTATTATCACATTAAGTTACTACTGTAGCTCACCTTTTTTCTAAAAACTGTGCTAGTAATTTTAAACATTTATTCAGTTTTTTAACATGTGCTGGGTCATCAGACATGTCATTTCTTGCTTTACAGTATTCAATAAGCACAGACCTAAGAGGAAACAAATAAAAACAATCAATAATAGCATTATGAATAAAAGTAATAGACAACAGACTTATATCCAGCATGAGTAGTGCTTTCTATATACTTTTCTACACAATTTATTTTTTGTTATTAGCATAGCACATTGAAGTAATACAATGCACTTCATAAGCACTATTTATTCTTATTATTTCATTACCTGGCAAACAGTTTAACCAAGGACTTCTCCATTTCAAGTTGTTTAGCCAAAGTATACAAACAATCAGCAAAACGACTATCCTTGGAGGAATCTTCAGCTGGAAGACATTCTTTGATCACTGCAGACGCTAACTGTGGCAGTAAAACTTGTAACAATGCTGTAATATCACACTTGTTGGATAGCTGACAGATATGATTGCTGATGCCGTCCAGTGACATGAGATTTTTGAATGCCCTGGTATTAAAGATTAAATAATCAGATTATTAATAAATACAATAAAGTGTGAGTGAAAAAGGTTTATGGTGTGTGATGCGACCAGTATCAGACACTATCTAGTGCTTGACTTTCATGAGGACATGCCTTCATCAGCGAACCCAAAAGGGCTTCATCATCTACTGATACAATCAATCACTTGTTGCAAATATATACATCTATGAATACAATCATCACTTCTGATTACAGCAAATTGATGGTGAAGGTTTTTTGTTGCATGCTGCATACAAAGCCCAGAATGCACTATGGACAATTCAATGTGAATGAGATCAGCCTAAGGTCTAAACAATATGGAATTTTCCCAAACTTTGTCTGCATTTTTTTCTGGTATATTTTCTTTTTTGCTGAAACTATTTAAAATTAAATTGATATAGTAATGATAGAAATGTTGTTTTCGGTCTTTCTTTGATTAAAGGCAACAATGATTGTCGCAAGACCAAAGAAATGCGACTTATTCACCTATTGGGCACTCTTAGTCCAAACGGGATTAATGAACGCTTTGATTTCAACTAACCTTTTCTTTTGTCTTTTGATTGTTTGTTTTTGTTTCCTTGCCTACCTTGTTCTCATTGGTTTCTTTTGTCTTATTCTATCATATAAACACTCCTTTCTACCACATCTTTCTCTTTTACTCCGACGAAGGACTATAGCGTACGCAACGTCGTTTTCATCTTTTCACGGTGTATAACTTACCCTTTCATCATTACTGTTTCATTAGAAACACCGACGCAGCTCAAACTAGTTTTTAGCTAGTTATCTCTTAAAATTGATATAATACATTTCAGGCTTGATAAGCAAGATGCAACAAAACTTTCACTAATCTTGTTTAAAATAGCTGTATCTATTCTGTAATTAGTGTTATCCTATAAAACTAATTATCCTTACTTCTTGGGGAACCTTTGTTTTGCTTGAGATGAACAAATAATGGTCAAACACATAAGACCTTCCATTGCTAGCTCCTCCTTGAGATGCTGTGAAGAAGAAAACATAAGTACTGCATAAGACACTATTCATCTACTACCTCTTACAGTATCCCCTTGACAGTGGGGGAGGCTACCATGTACCCCCTTTTTGAAAATACTCTTCATAACCTCTCTTTAGAATTTTTTTTTTAAATCTCAGAAAAGAGAGTATAGCACTACGTACTCCATATAATGCTACACCAAAACCTGATGCTCCCCAACACCCCTTCGTTTTGGCGGTTGGTTCACTTCTGGAGCCTTGGGTTTTATTCCTGAACTTGGTATCCCATGTGAGTAGAGTTTGTTGCATGGGATTCTCACTTAAGGTATAATGATATGTGATGTTACCAGTATCAGACACTATCTAGTGCTTGACTTTCATGAGGCTATGCCTTCATCAGCGAACCCAAAAGGGTTTCATCATCTACTGGTACAATCAACCACTGGTGACACAAAGCAACTTGTGACAACCTTTTATGAAAATTAACACCACAATGGTCTTGCTAGTAAAAATGAAGTATCCCTCTTCGATCTGTGAATTTGCTTTATAGCTCTACCCAGTCACTCCATGTAATCGAACAATTTGCTGTTGGGACAAAGTAGGTTTTGGTTGACGTCAATCCAGGCTTTTCCACAACATTCCATTGGCATGTGCCCTTAAAATCTTTGGGTTTTTTTTCAGACATCCACCAAAACCAACTTATTTGTGACAAATCTTACAGTGTTGCACAAATTAAAAGGTTTTCCTCTCCTATCTAAACTCATCTCAGCTCTGCTTACCTTGCAGATGCATTCCATCAGTGACTTGACCAATTTGTCTTCCAAAGAACACTTATTACACAGTTGTGCAATAATCATGTAAGAAGCACTACAGTACTCAGAAACAGAGGATTTCAAACCCTTCACAATGTAAGGTAGTAAAAAAGTAATGATCTCTTCTGTAATTCTCTCCATCATTTCTAAAGTTCCAACCACAGTCGATGCATAAAACGTAAGTACAACCCTTAAACTTGAAGCTGATCGGTCTAACTCCAAAGCCTTTGGGACCATTTCACATATACTATTCAAGAAAGCCATATCTGTAGTACATTTATTCAACAGGGTAGTTTTGGCAAGAGGCGTCCCTGATTTCTGAAGTGGTTCGAGCCAGTGATAATTAGAAGCTGGATTTCGTACTTTTAATAGCTGGACGACTCGAACGAAGAGGTTTGTCTCGTGATAAGGAAGGATACAAGACACCAATTCATCTTCGTTTGAGATGTGGATTCTGTACCTTCTTATAAGCCATTCCAGTGCCTTGTGCGCTGGCTTCAACAAAAAATACGGTGATAGATACCTCAGAAACTCTGATATTTGCTTATTTAAGCGTTCATTAAATTCTTTTGTCTGCAAAGATCGTTCCATCTTTTTAGAGAGTTCACTAAAGAGAGTTTCTTGGAATGCACCAAAGGCCGGTTCAATGGCTTTGAGTTCTTCAAGTCCATTTGAAGCCAAGGAAAATATAGTCTCATTATCGATATCCGCGGCTTCTCGTCCGTCAAATAATAAAGATGCTTTATGTGCTTGTTTTTTAGTGGCTGGGCCAACTAAATTCTGAGGAATCTGGAGTTGTTTTAGCTGTTTTGCTAAGGAAGACATGTTGAACCGGGCGCACGTGGTGGAAAGCAAAATCCAATATGGCCGCTGATAGGAGCTTGGTTACCAGATATGCACAGGGGAGGGGTCCCTGGGGTTGATTTTTGCTTTCACATAAGACGAACAGATTTTAAAGTAGAAGCTTTACTTTACAAAAATTTAAAATTTGGTTAATTCCAAATTACAACTTAAATAATCTACAAATTTCAAAAGATCTCAAAGGACTGCGCACTGATATTTGGCATCACATACCGATATTTTAAAAATCGTTCATGATGTGGTAAGGATACAATAATATTATTGGTGTGATTAAAGGCTTTTTAAAAAGGTTAAAATGTAAGAGAAAAAGTAGAAATTAAGCGTCTTTTCTCGACATTTACAAAACGGTAGCAAAATATGCCTACGAGGGGAAAACATAGTAAATGTAGGTGAATTCCTCGATAGTAAATCCGGGACATCAAGTAAATAAAGGATGCAAGGGATTGAAAAAGTGTATATGGATATACCATACCAAAGACACTATTTGAGTTCCCCCATGACGTATTAACTTATATTTTAATTGAGAGGCGGAAAGCGACCACTGCTGTGGTCCAAAAAATACTGATTTAATTTATAACTGATGATATGAAACTAAAACTGGGATTTTTAGTATATTATTTGTCTAGTCCTCTTTTGAGATAAACCCATGTTTTTCGGAAAAAAATTATGTGAATTCCGTTATTTTTTCCTGCTGCATTTTGATTACTTTGAATAACTACGTTACTCCACTAATACTATCTTTTCTACGCCTTCAAATACATAAGCTTCAAAAAGGCGAATTGTTCCAAATTTCATTAATTTCCGATTTACAAATTTATCTAAAGTGGGCTCCCTGAGAAAAACCATGCAAACGTCATGTTTTGTATCCTGATAAAACAAAGCCTTCTATTGGTTTTACTTTTTACTCCTCAACCAATTAGATTTCTTGTTAGTAAAAATTGGTAAAGCGCGGGAAAAACAAATGCCTCGACGCGCGCGCGCAGATAAAACCTTTTCGCTGTATTCTCGTTTTTTTGCATCCATTTGATCCATTCATTTTTTGTTGTTTTTTTAGATGAAATAATCTATATTTTAAATTATTTTTACATACAAGAAGTCTACAAGAAGTCAAAAATATTCATGTTATACATGTTGTGCGAAGAAAGAAGACAAAGTTTGAGAAAGAAAACGACTGAAAAACCAAAAAAATGCCTCGGTATTTAGCACTAGATTATCTCACTCAAGTAAGTTACTTTGAAAAAGTAATTTATTCAAAACTTTTATACTTTTTGCTTTATTTTTTTATACTGAGCTATCTATTGTCGTACTGATTTGCAAAGTATAGAGTAAAAATGCTAGATGAAAAATCTTAATAAGGAGATTGCTAACGTTTTTAAAAGCTTATTTTTGACTGAAAAGCTACGCTAATTTATTCAAGTTTTGAAATTTTTACTTTGAAAAAGAGCATAAATTTTAAGCTTAATTGTCAGTTTTCTTTTTCTTTTTTAGGCTATTAATGAAAGAGAAAATAATCTGTACCGCACCTTGCTAGCTGTTCCACATCATCTGGAGTGCGTAGATAGTTATGCACACAAGGGAAAAACAGATGATAAAATATACAGTGTACCTTGGGAAAAAGGTTGGTTTGTACCAAACTTTATGTTTTTATGAGTTAATCACGGAAATTATGGAAATAACAAAGCTTTTTATATCATGCCATAAGAATATTAAATGCATGGCAGAAAAACTGATTTCTGTTTCTGCATCCTGAAAAATTTGGAAACTGAATCCCGAAAAAATCCTGGGGGGAAATTGTCGAACGTTCAGCTTTTCAAAGGGTATGGATAATCTTGATGTATAGCAAAAACATGCCCAAAAGTTTAAATAACAGGATCAATGCTTCTGAACTCTGATTTTGAGATATTTCTTATTTTGGATTTTCACAGCTTCGGTGTAAAGAAATTTCTTCGACTTTATGTATTCTGTGTTGAATAAAGTTCATTATTTATTATTATTAAAATCAGAAAAGTGTGCATTGATGGAACGGACTGGACGTCGGTCAAAGGGATCTTGGATCAAAAAATATATTGTCGAATTTGCAGCTTTTGAGACGGTTAAGATGATCCTAACGTATAGTTAAATCATGCCTGACAGTCTAAAATTTGATTTATGCTTCCAAACTTTGATTTTCGAGAGATTTATTATTTTGGAAAATCAGGAACCGCGTATAGATGGAATGGATTGGAATTCGGACTTTGGATCGAAAATTATTTTTGAGCCGAATTTGCAGCTTTTATCCTATAATATTTATTTAAGTATTCATAACTAGTAATTTTGTAATGAAATTTCTCCAAAAAAAAGAGAATTTTTAAATTTTATAATTGGAAAACATAATAGTGAATCTTGGATCAAAGACAGTACCTTAGGGTTTGACCAACAGTTACTGATTAGATGAACAGATTAATTAGAATGTAACCGATATTAATTGGATGGGCGGATGGGAATAAGAATGTATCTGGAATGGATTGGATAAATGGTAGGAATAAGAATGTATCAGGTGAAATTATTACGTACTAAAGGTATTCGAGGACCAACTTTCCTCCTCACCCCCTCAAAGTGTATCAGGAGTGTTATGATTTTCATTTATGCATGTTTAGAGTTACCTGCTAAAATATTGGATCAGAAGCCAGAGGAATACTTATGCGTGGTCACATCTAGTATATCAAGTTTGGAATGCTTCGGTGAAACCAATAAAACACTAGCAGATGAATTCATTCCCAGCTCCAATCCAGATTCGCCACTGGTCAACTTCGACGTATGGACTGATTTAGAGGAAGAAGTTTTGAACTATGTTGTGGAGTCTTTTAGAACTGAAAATGAGGAATTTTTTCTTGATAACACTTATAATGAAGGTAAGAAAAATTAATTTAGATAACAAACAAAAATAATTCCTCTCCTCTCCTCTCCTCTCCTCTCCTCTCCTCTCCATTCTCTCTCCCTCTTTTTTTTCAAGGTCCTCTCCTCCTCATCCTTCCCAAGAGTGGTAATTTCTCATCGATGGTGCGGGGCACTGTAAGATATACACGAGTTACCAACTTAATTTAGGTGTTGAAATCAATGATGCCTCACCCAGACAATCTTGTTTTTAGATGAATATCTGTTAGAGGAGCAAGAATCCACAAATTTAACAGCAGAAGCGAGAAGTCAAATCCCAACCCTGCCTACCCTCTGTGCAAGACTTAAGCCAAAAACAGTACAAGATCCTTTTACCGACCACCAGGGAAATCCAGTATCGGAGCATAATGAATTCAAGTAAGTAAGAGTCTACTTTCCAGCACTGATCATATATATCTAACCTGCATGTATAAAGCGCGTATTTGCTTTGCACATGGATTTTCTCAAAGGTCACTTAAAAAATAGAAATTTCAGTCTTCATTCTGTATTCATTAAGCTTACAACATTGATGCATAAATCTTGCGCAATCTTGAGCAATAGAAGGGACAACTTTCCAAAAAAGCCTTCAAGCAAGGTTTTTGTATATTCTTTTCTGACAGATTGGACATGACATTTACTTTAAGCAATGAAGAAGTGGTGACGAGAAACCAAGTTTTCAAAGAGACATTCACAATGCAGCACTTAGAGACACCCGAGGTGAGTCGGGAAATCCCCAACAGTCTCATACACTTGAGGTTTCTACTTATCCGTCTAGCTTTATTTCATTATCACCAGCTTCTCTTCGGAGAAAACGCCATAGTTAAGTCATATAATTGTTTTTACCTTATATATTTGTTGTTGGCATCAACATGTTCATTTGCGGTTGCTGTGTTTTCAAGGAAAACTTACTGGAACGGAATATGGAGCTTGAAATACCATCATTCGATAGCCCTACTGTCATCCGAGAGAATAGGAATGAAAACCAAGAACTGACCTCTAAAATGCTGTTGGATCTTAATAAAGATAATGCAAGTTATGGAGGTAGAAAAATAAAGCTTATTCATCAATGTGGTGAAATTCCCTATGAATGACTTTGTTTTGTTTCTTCGTTCCTTCATTTTTCCATCCATCCATCCATCATTTTATTTATTCATTAATCACGTCATTCATTTTCATAGCTACTGAAGAGATTCCATTGAATGAGATAAATGCCATCGCAGGAGGAAAAGAGAGCACTACAAGAGCTGTGGAACGATTCAACAACAATGTGGAAGACAGGGCTAGAATGTCAAAATCAATAGATTTTGTAACGATAAATACAGAAGGTAATTAAGACATGTTATCATAGGCAAACTTTTTAACTGGAGTTTTAAGATTTCAACATGCTGCTTACATTATATAAGATATTATTATTACTTCCACTGAAGGATCAACTTGTCCAGATGAGAAGATTTATCTGGAAGATGCTTTAGAGTCTCCACAATTAATGGTTTGTGATCATAACATGATTGGTGCAGCAGACAGCAAAGAATTAGGTGCATCAAAGAATCTCAGTCCAATAAATTTATCACCTGAGAATAAAATGTGAGTACAGTATATGGTGTTAGTGGGGCTCTTGCTAGTCTTTAGCTATAGATAGATGAGTAAAGTAGCACGGGAGTGAGGGAGGGGGAGAGAGGGGAATGGATGGATGGATGGATGGATGGATGGATGGATGGATGGATGGATGGATGGATGGATGGATGGATGGATGGATGGATGGATGGATGGATGGATGGATGGATGGATAAAAGTTAAAGCATTACTTAATATCGCACGTGTCATCAATTTACAGAATAGTCGTAACACCATCTACAAAGAGGGAGCTTATGAACAAAATGTGGCAAGATGAAAAGATGTTTAACGATATTCTGGTGAAGACTTTGCCTGGTAAACACGACAAATACCAACTATAACACCAACATCATACAGTAACAGCAACAGCAACAGCAACAGCAACAGCGATGACAAAGATGACATGGATCAAAACAATAGTAAAAACAAAAACGCCCCCATCTGCGCTAGTATTCAATATATTGCAACCTTGATGAACATGGCGTCTCAGGGTATCATTGAAGTTCTTTCTCTCTATTTGTTCATAGTACCACGCATTCCTAAAACCAAACCAGCCACTACAAGCACGTGTATAGAAGAGCTTCAAAAGATACTGTTTATTAAAAGAGAAGAGATCAAAGGAGACCTTGAATTACAGTTATCATGGGATCCTTTAGTAGATGAACTACATCTATCAGACATGCAGAACAAGCTTGCCAGGGTTGAGATGATAGACGCAACGAAAGACAAAGTTCAAAGATCTGTTGAAGACTTACGAGAGATTTTCCAGATAGTTACTTGGCAAGGTAAGTGAACACGTGAGCGGCGCGGCGGTCGAGCAGATTTGTGTGCCTGCAAGAAAAACAAGTGGCGATTTTAGGATTGAACTCCTAGCTTTTTGATTGGTTCAAAGCCATAGTGGAAGAAAAGTCATTCGGGAATTACGCCTCAGCGTGTTTTCCATGCAAAATCAGTATTTTATTTCATTCCAATCCACTATCACCCACTTCAGTTCCATCAAATAGACTTTCAATTTAGCAATTATATATAAATAATCTCATTTCAGGAGCTCGAGAAGAGAATATTGTACCTGGTGGTGTTTCGTTGAATGCGGACATGACGCCTATTCTTTCATGCGATTCAAACAGCAGCAAAGAAGATCGTATATCTGCTGAAAAACCACGAGAATTAACGTGTAAAAAAGGTAACTGTATGATAGAAAACTGATGAAAAAGATAGCTAAGAGGAAATACTTTCGTGCATGCAGCTTGCCTAGCTATACCTATTTAGTCAAATCCAACTATCGTCAAATCCATCAACTATCATCAAAGCTGTGTTCTGATTGGATAAGCTACTACTAGGCTATTTATATCCTGCTAGTAGGGAAAAGTGCCGGCTTTGAAAACCAAACCATTAAATTTAACTTTAATTCAAATTGTTTGCATCCATATATTTGACCGACTAGTTGGATTTGACAAAAAAAATAGTCCTCTCGCTCTCATGGCCTATGAGTCCTATGGATCCCTTCGGAATGCAGCTCAATGTGGAGGGCAAAACAATAGTTTTCCAATTCTCAGGAGATTGAAATTCTTTCATTTTGTCCTTCAAATTGAGCTCGTTTGACGTCACATGAAAGGGTCTATTCGGGCTTAAGGACTTATAGCTAAGTAGCTATGAGTCTATTTTTGTTGCTGATATTGGAGTTCCTTTTTTTGCAATTAAGCAGTTATACCTGAATACCAACCAAAACATACAAACACCAGGAGCCCCAAATCTCGCGATTCTGGTCATGATGTGGAGACCAACCCATTCTCGTCTCTGGATGATTTTCTAATACTACGTTCAGTGAAGCCTGCTTGTTCAAACAGTGAGAAGACGCCTGCTTCTTATCTCCCACCAAGTACGTACTAGCTCATGATTCTTATATATTTATAGCGTTGTCAGGTTCTTAACGGTTGGTCAGCTTTGAACGGGCCATAAAAATAAGTAATGTTATTCTATTTGTTAGTTTTGTTTGAAATGTCACTGAACAGAAAAGAAAAAATTCGATAAGTAATTACAAGATGTCCGAGATGTCCAGAGAGTTGACTGTAAGTTCTGTATGGACGAAACACTATGGTTCTTCTTACTAATTCATTTTTGCAATACTCTGTATAGAAACAGTTGTAAAGGCTGCTAAAGTACGTCCTTCCGTGTCGTCAACTATGTTAGAAAAGCATAACTCAGATGAAAAAAGTTTCGATGCTAGAAAAATGGATTTCCCTCAAGAAGCAGAAAAATTACTTCCTGAAGTAAAGACAAAAGTGGTCAACGTTGAACTTTCACCTGAATTTCAAGAAATCATTGACTTCCTCAGCACAAGTATTCATCCATTCCTTGCCAGGCTAAAAGAGAATGGAATCATTCACCAAGAACGAGACCTGGTAGATCTGACTCCTGATTATACAAGATTCGTCATCAAACAACTAGAAGTATCCAATACAAAGACAGTGGAACATGATCAAAATATCAAACTAACCTACAAACTAGCTATTTGCCTGCATGCTCTTGTTGGTGCAATGGATCTTCTAATTCATTGTGGAGTGAGCGTAGCTCTTGGTAAGCTTTCTTGTTAGGATATATGCTATATGTATGAATCGTTTTATACAAATAAATGGTTATAATGGAATATATAACGGTTGTGGCACCTAGGCGTAAGGCTTGGTATGAGAGGGTTCGGAACCACAACATAGCGTAACCAATTACTATGGTCCCTTTCTATCAATTGCAATATTTTGAATACAGTATACGATATGTTATAGGACGAGATGATGTGTTTGATGCTTCTTTGTTACATTTTCAGCACACCTGAGTTACATGCACGAGAAGCACGTAGACTTCATAGCAAACGCCTTGGAATCCATTAGAAGACACTTGTTTAACGCGCACTTCAAGTTCCAGCAGAACAGCGTCCTTCATCCCAAGATAACCAAAGTCCTGGACACGATAAGACAGTGGACTACTGATGATCAAAGATTTAGTGATAATAATAAAGTACTGATTATCGCTAACCGACATACCGATCAACTGTATAAAGAACTAAGAGAGATCATTTCTACCTTTGGTGGGATTCGTGTGTGTTTATTCATGGATACATCTAGAATAGATGGACTTGATAGCAGTGATGTGGTTGTAGCGAGTACAGAGGCTGTTAATGCGGAGCAATTCCCTTGGAGTCTGTTCAGCTTTGTTATCGAGTATGAACACAAAACTACTAGTATTATTAAACCTGGATCGAGTCAAACATTGAGGGAGCATATTGGTCTTGTGATGCACCATGGAGGACAAGACATCATCAAGTCAGCCTGCAATGAGGGTTAGTATGATGCAACTACTTTCCCTTCTTCTTCTAGTTACTGTTGGTTAGTAATAAATCAAAATAAATCACTTTTATTTAAGTGTCTAGTCGTTCTAGCGCTTTCGCACTAATTGGGGACACTTTTCGCTCACACGCACTACCACTACATTTAATAATGATGGTATGATACGGGTGGGGCAAGAGGTATAGGTACACCTCATGCTAACTTTCTCTGGTTCATAACTAATTGTAAAGTGTTTTTGTACATATTCATATGGAAAAGAGGGCTATATAAATATCATATTATAATCATCGTAAAAAATCAGTAATAGTTCTGATGATATACTGACTATATGCATGACGAACAATTGTTACAGGGTCTACTGACACAGGGCAACCCATCTACAACCAAGACCAGTACATCTTTATAGGGTCCAAAAAGATAGTAACAGACACTAGGCTGCTGCATTTACTGGAAGCAAGACACAACATCATGATATACGAGAGAGATTATTCCAGTCTGCTTAAGAGTACAAAGGACAGTCAAAACAAGATGAACTTACAGCCAGACATCCTGATAGATGAGAGGACTTGTATTGTCATTAGTGATCTGCCTGATCTACGAGATTCTACAGAATATGAAAAGCTGAAAGACTTGGTACTGTCGCTGTCACTCAAATGCTTGACGTGCTACGTCATTCTATGCTGTGACGTGTAAGTATCACACCAGCTGACAGTGAATGTCATAAAACAGCCTCTCTCTCTGTACCACAGAGTTATGCACACGAACCATGCACCACCATCTTTAGTGCGTCCTGATGGAGAAATCAAAGGGTGGGAAATGAATTGAAAACTCAAGAACCGTGAAGCGAAAGGGGTTGGAATGTGGGGGACTATAGCCCCCGAACTTTTCTCTATTATCCACTAAATCCACTAAATTCCCAATAAAAGGGGGGGAGTATAATCCGCGGTCATCATAACTGGTCGAGTTTGCCTGGGCTTTAAATAAGAACTTAAAGCTATTATCTTTTATTTTCCTCCTTAGGGAAACAATTAATAACAAGGTGTCCAGCCATCTATTCATGTTGTTTGCTACCGCAGCGCATTTCAAGCAAACTAAAAATGACTTCAAGCTAGAGATACTGTATTCTAATACAGCAGAAGATACCGCTGTACTGATTCGTAGAATCGGTGACCAGACTAGACAAGACTCGAAAGCATGGGATCAACAAGAATGGGTTAAAAGGAAATGGCTGACAGATGAAATGAGTCTTGTGAGTAAAGAATTAGCTCATCTAGTCTCTCCCGCGATGCCTTTGTTCTAGAACATTTTCCTGTGTTATTCGTACACCTAATGGTGGATCGGCCTCATTTGCTCTCAGGTACGAAGTCCATATGACGCCTCGAAGTCCATATGAGTATGTCTTGGGGGTATGCCAAAGTGGAATCAATTTTCCCCTTCACTTTCGAGATCAATCGTACTGGTCGAGTGAACATGCTGTGTGCGCGGCGCTTGTTCGAATCCTAGCGTAATCTTTTTTCCTCAAACTTTCTGTTTATTTTAAAACTTCTGGATGGGCCATGCCTTGCACACAAGATTGCAGCCTTGAAACCAGGGCATGATCTTATTTTGTTTTTGTTTCTTTATCCAAAGCATGAGAGATTTCTCCTGTCTTTTCCTTGCATCAACTCCTTCAGGTAAACCAAACATATATCAAATCTCTTTTCTAGCTGTCTGTGACTTTTTGATTCCTTGAACTGGATAGACTGAATATTCCTCTATTTTAGTATTTTTGTTCCTTTTTAGTGCGCAAGTCATGCTGACAGCAGCGTCTTTATCCCAGTTACTAACCATGACGTTAGACGAACTGAAAGCAACATGTCCTTGGATACCAGTCAACATTCTTACCGTGAGTATCAAGGAGTGTAAATAAATCATTTGCTAGACAGAATGAGCGCTGGTGTAAGGGTAGCAATAGCAGGTAAAAGTGCCTCTAGGAAGCTATTGATCAAGTATTTGTCTATGTATTGATTTATTGCTGTCTTTAGATGTTTTATTGCACAATTCAATCAAGCTCATCAGCAAATGTAGGAATGCAGCCCCATCATCGTGCCCATACACCACTCTCATGCGAGACATTGCACAATATTACAGCCAACACAGAAACACACGTCAAACAACAGATGATCGAGAACACAGCGATATCCACGAGCCTATCGAAATAGTAGACAACACTACAGGTTATCAGACACCGAGCAAGGCAATCAATACACCAACACCGAAGAGTTATGCTAGTGATGATTCATTGTGGCTTGCTATCGAGAATGATGGGGTTGATATAGATATCATCAACACAGATAATCATAGTGCTAATCATCATCATAATCTGGAGTATTTAAGAGAGGTGTTTCCTGAGAACCACAACGTTGAGGAAAAAGAAGCGCAAGGGGACTTGTTGAAGAACTACTTTGATAGGCCACCACCAAAATTCTTTCCTGAGATACAACGATGAGCTACCAGGTATATTGAAAGAAAGATCTAAGGACTGTCCAACCTTCTCTTCTAATCCTCAATCCGCAAGCTCGACTGAAAACTACGGACAATATCCAGACATGAGAAACCATGGTAATTACGACCAAATACAGGATGACAAAGTGTTGAACAGGCAAAGAACAACAAATACTTCAGTGCCAATGTTCCAAACAAGGCGAACCACTGATACGCCTCTGCAGCAAGAAGTATCAAAGAAGAGAATGTATCATGAGTATCATCAGCATTATAGTGAGGTCAGTAATAAGCTTGTTGCCAAAGCAACACCCTTCCTGACGTCAGTGTGCAATTTTTCATATGTTTTGGAATGTTATAGAATGATCCAGGCTTACAAGCCAACCTGCATGACAGAAGAAGTGAGTCCATACCAGGGTCGAGTCTTTTTTGTCATGAATCAAACTGGAGAGAAAACCCTCGTCACCAGGTATCAAGTTACTTTGCAGATACTCAGGAACAAGTGAGGGGGAGTACCAGTGTCAATAGCTTATTTCACAAAGATACCGACAGGTAATTTGTACGAATATTATATTGTTTTCCAAGCTCTTTTTTATTGTTTTTCTTGATAGTTCTTGTTCAACTGAGACGGATATGTGCCATTGACAACTCCTTTAAACTATAAAAATAGTCACGTACAAATGACGTCACTGCAAAACGTAGGTGTCGTGAAGCCTGTAAAAGTTGATCAGCGAAATATAAATATATTAACTCATAGGTTATTGTGTTACTGTCATCAAACTCTTATTACCAATCTTTTTTTTTTTTTCATTTGGTGGGCTGGAAATCAATAATTTCAAGAGGAAGGTCGTGACAGCTCAATTTTGCAAATTTTCTTGATTCTGATTGGCTAATAGTTTCTCTCGGATCAGCTACATTTATATTGATTCAATTTACTCCAGTAACGTTACCTTGCCGTGGCATTTATATTTTCCAATATCTGATTACGTAATTGAGTTAGTATTGATGATTTTAATCATGTTCTGTTCCCAACCAACCAATAATGTCAACAGGCGCATGAATATCAAAACCAATGTTGGTGTAGCACAGCCGTTACGCCGTGCAAAAAGAAGAGAAGATAAAGCAACTCAAGGGGCCATTAGAAATAAAATTCCAATGTTTGAAGATCTATTTGGATCAACACAAATGAAGAATACCAGTCAAAGAAAGGTAAAGTCTATACTTTCATAAAGCTGAAGCAAAAGATATAAACCCCGCCCCTCACTGGACGTGCTTTTGTTTACTACAGGTACTAAAGGAACATGAAGTACCACGTCTTGAACCTTCCCCTGAAGGTAAGTTAAACGCAAGCTGTTACCGGATTTTAGAGCTGCAAAAACTTTACGTCATCTATCATTTCTAACGGCACTCCGCAAAAAAATGTTTTTTTAAATGTTAATAAACGTTATCCTGAAAGCGCGATCCAAGTAGGAAAAAGTCTCGTTTAATTTCACTAAATTTCTCACTTTGCATTCATATGTATTTCAACCAAATGAATGGACCACATTTACTTATGTAACTTCACAGATTATTTCAACGATTTGTCGATATTCGCCGCAATAAGTGATAGTCAAGTTCCTTCCAAGAGAGCTAAGCTAACATATGAAATAGTTCCTGGTGCTAAAGGTGGACAAACGAAGCTAACATTCTCCTAAAAAATATTTTATGATGTACTTTACACTATTGTTAGATAAAGGAATGTTAGATTTTCAGGTCATAATAGTACACGACTTTATTGTGAATGTAAATACAAATTTACATGTAAACATTTTGACACATAGTACAGTCCATGTTTTTTCCTCTGGCGTAAGCCAAAGAAAGTGCATTCAAGTTATGATGTTAATCAGTCTCTTGTGATGACATGTCATGACATGGTTTACAGACTGAAGGTTCTTTGGTGACTAGAATCTTCATTTCACAAATGCATTCAAAGTATGATTTAGAACATATTTAGTCATCATTCTTTTCTTGCTCTTTTTTTATCTGATCAAAAGAAGGAGCACTTGAAAGTACACGATCAATTAAACCAAACTCCTTAGCTTCCTCTGGTGACAAGAACTTGTCTCTTTCTAACATATCCTCTGAAAATAAAAACACCATCAATGAATTGCAAAACTTTATCATCATTTCTTTACATTTTTAGTCAATCCTGCACACAAAAAATTCAATTGCTATTATAGAAGTGTACCTATTTTCTTTATATCTTGTCCTGTATGTTTCACATAAAGCTGATTAATGGATTTCTTCATTTTTAGTATTTCCTCAGCTTGAATTGCTATGTCAGTAGCTTGACCCTATGACAAGTATCAATGATATTAGTAATAGAGAGAAAATAACAGAGGGGTTCATGCATGAGAGAGCAAGTTAGGTCAATGAGAATTAAAGAGAGGGCAGGGAGGGAGTTTGCAATCCTAGAGAATTTAACATTGAGGGCTCCTTTCTCTGTAAGGTTTTCTTATCACTGTAAACGTTATTCTTGTTATGGTACCAACTGTCCGTCCCACCTTACCTGAGGATTCAAGATGCAACATGATCCTTCTAGATTCATAGATTAAATAGAAGAGGGTCTAGGATTATCATTGATGGTTTAACCCCAGATATTGAATGTCGAGTGACCTGGTTGCACCTATAGTTCCACTAGGTGTACTTCCCCTGCATCTATCTCTGGTATATACTTTGGTATACTTTGGCATATTGTAGTATACTTACATATGCTCCTCCACTAGGCTGATGAACCATGATCCTAGAGTTTGGTAAAGCATGTCTTAACCCTGGAGTACCAGCTGTTAAAAGAAGAGATCCCATGCTACATGCCTGACCTACACACCAGGTTGAGATGGGAGGTTGAATATACTAGAAAATGATTAACAATAACAATCAGTAATAATTCAAGAGATCCCATACTACCCCCAGAGATACTATAGGCAGGAGAATACACTAGAAATGGATGATAAATGACAATATGACTCATCTTACTTGCATGGTATCATATATCCCTAATCCTGCTGTAACAGAACCACCTATTATGAGAATTAGAGGATTATCTCATAATATCAAATATAAGGAATACAGTGTAGAAAAGACCCTTTCAGCTTGGGCATAATGTCTTGCCATTTGATAGCAAACCATTCTCTTGAGTATTATTTCTTTGTTTAATGGCTCTGAACACATGAATATGGATACAACTCAAACAAAGAATAATCTTCTCAAAAGAATGATACGTGGTCTGAAATGGAAAAACATTATGCCCAAGGTAAAGAGGTCAGTAAATACAAATGAAAGCACCCAAGCAATAGGATAGAATACCTGGACTGTTGATATACATGTGTATTGGTAGCTTGGCACTTTCAGACTGTAAAAATAATAGCTGGGCAATGATGAGGCTTGACGTCTCATCTGACACCTAAAACACAACAGATGCCATGTTGCATGATACTGAAGGTGATGATGATGGTGATGATGATGATGATGATAATGATTGTGATATATGTTGATAATGATGATGGTGAAGACAGATAATGATGGTGGTGATGATGATGATGATAATGGTGATGATGATGATGATAATGGTGATGATGATAATGATTGTGATGATGATGATAGTGATGATTATGGTGATCTTGTGTACAATCATGTATATCATGCAAGATCCTGTGAATTCATGCAGGATCAGGTAAGATTGATTAAGATTTAGCAGGATCTTTAGTAAGATCTTACTTAAGATCTTATAAGAACCTGTTAAGATCTTACCATAATCTTGACAAGATTGTCAACCTAGGAATGATTGTGATGATGATGGTGATGATGATGATAAGGGATGATCGTGATGATGATAATGGTGATGACAGAAGATGGTGATGATGATGATGACAGATGATGGTGATGGTAACAATGACAGATGTCGACAATGATAGTGACGATGATGGTGATAATGAAGGTACTTACTGGACCCATCAGGCAAATAATCCTTTCTTTTAATAGTCTTGAGAAGATGTCATATGCTCTCTCACCACGACCCTGAACAAGTGATAGTCAATATGTCAAGAAATATCTCAACATTCCAACCTGACTACGGTTAGCGTATTTGCACAGAAAATATCAGATATGGTTTGTCAGCGAAATAATGAAAAAAAAAACTTTTGACTCACAGTTGATTCGATGACCATTGGAATCAGAAAATCTCTTCTAGCCGTAGAATGAAACGATCTTGCAAAGCAAGAAAACCTCTGAAATAACAAAATACCAAGTCAATAATACCTGTATATAAAAGAGAATTAAAATGTACCTCAAAAAGGAATCAAAACGTAAAAAAACTTGCTATTACGTGAACAAGTCTTGCCGCCATCTTGAATTCTGGAGAGATTCTGCTGTACTCAAAGATTGCAGTCGTGTAGACTAAATTGTTATGGTATTTCCGGTCTTTTTACTTCCGGTCTCCCAGATTGCTCTCATGTTTTATACCACAGGTAACCCATGTGACTGAGATGTGCATGTGAGGCCGGTTGTTGTTCATGTGGCTGGTGATCGATCGATCAGCGTTCAAACCCGTCGTTATTCATTATTACACGGGGGAGTTTACATCCAATCACTAGATTTTATAGCCATAGGATCTTACGTAGTATGATTCCTATCAGAGATTATCTGACGGAACGATTGAAGCCCGAAAAACAGCGGACGACGATGGACAAGATGGTGCTCTTTATTAGAGAACTTTATATGCCAACCTTCTTCACAGCATTAGCTTGCTTTTTTTTCTTTTTATGGGTAGCTTTAATCGTTCTTCACCTCATAGCAATAACTGGAGGGTGAGTAAGACTATGAAATTTAAAAATCCACCACGAAGAAATTTCGAAAATTCCACGACCTCACGAGAGACTCTTCATTGTTTAATTTTTCCTCCTATTTTTCTTAACTTTGGTAGGAAATTGTTATTGTATAAATCTACATCAGCTGTAAACGAAAAAGAGCTTCCAGAAGTGTCTATTTTAAAGGTATTTCCAGAATCCACAGGTTAACACCAATCTGTACCAAGCGTTACAAATTATTCTGCAAGGTTGATTTCAATTTCAATTCTTCATAAAAGACAAAAACCATTGTTTGAAAGTTTGCGTTGAAATTTTGATGTTTTTATTCTATCTTTCCGTGAATTTATGAAGCCCTTAGCAGGAGAAGATTCACACCTAATCAAGAATTTAAAAACATTCTTCGAACTCAATTATCCCAAGGTTCGTACAAAAAATTCACAAGGAAAAATAATGAATGGGAATAATGATAAGAACCGAAATTTGTATTCATTTTGTCCTGTCGCAATCGTACGAGATTCGCTTCACTGATATTCATTATTTTTGTCATTCATTGTTTGAATTTCTTCTGGAATATAAATATATTATTGATAGAAGATTTTGTTTTATTTTTAGTACGAGATTTTATTCTGTGTTCAAGATGAGCATGATACAGCCGTGCCAGTTGTACAACAACTTATGAAATCGTATCCTCTTGTAGATGCTAAACTTTACGCAGGTAATATTTTATATTCAGTTTACTAAAAAAAAACACCTAAAATATTCCATTGGCTCAGATAATTAGTCTGCTATCGTCTCGCAGATGAATAATCTTCTGATTATTCAATTATTCTCTTCACAATAGTAGTTGAATAAAAAAGTTCATATTTTTACTTCGGTCGTATTGCACACTATTAAACTTAGCTAATTTTTTCTCTTTATTTTTCCATTTTAAAAAATATTAACAAAAAGGGTTTTTGAAGTTATATCATCATAATCAAGCTTTTTTATATTGATATAATAATAATAATGAATTATTTTAAATTGTGAGTATAATTTATTTACAGAAAACGTTTTTACACATTTATTTATTTTCTTTATCCAAATATATATTGTTTCTTAAAATAATTTCAAAATTTTGGAATGTTGTCAGTATTCTTTTCTTCAACTGATTATTACATATTTTTGTTTGCGTTAATTAATTTTTGCTATTCCTTTTGTCACAAACGACCATTCACACTGTTATTGCATTTACTATTCCGAGAATAAGTGCATTGCTATAAACAACTTAAGGTTTTGCATAGATAAGAAATGTGTTTATGAGAATTGGTATAAATAACCAGCATAACAGCTGTAAAGAGTATTGTGGTTTCATGTGCAAGGTGGATAATATTTAATGCAATTATTTAAGTTCTTCAAACATTTCAGCACATCACATGCGATTCACTTAATTAGAACATGATTAGTTCAATCTTTTGTTGAATATTATCAAGACATGTTATGTAATTGATAGGTTTCCTAATAGGACAATAATCGAGAATAATGTTACAGTATTTCAGCTTAATAGAATGCTCTAGATGATGTATATCAGTATATTTTATATTATATTCAGTCTGTCATTCACATATATATCTGTTATGCATGGCGCAGTCTGTATCCTGAAATAGCCTTTGGGTTCATCAAAGTCAGGGCACGCTGATAACTCAAAAATCAAATATTCCAGTTGGTAGCATACTCCAATGAAGACTAGCTATGACCATGGTCATATGACTTGATATCAATCAGTCAGTTAATTAGCATGGTTAACCCATCAGTTTATGGAATTATTGATATATGTCTGCCATGGATTCAATAAAACACATTCTACATTGGTCTTTGAATACCAAGTCCAGTTAATTAGTAATGAAAATCATATTTTTTGAGTGAAATGAACTATATGTCATTTTGTTTGTTGATTCTGATTTGAAGAGGGTTTTGTATGGTCGGTGCTTTTGTCTTGATTAAAATTGGATTACTGAATCAATAATTAACAGTTAGAAAGTATACCAAATAAAAAAAAAGATCTGCATTTTGGCCATTGACAGGGTGCTATTTTGAGCCCTGAAGACCAATATATCATATCCAAAAGAACAAATTCATTTGGTTGACATTGGCATGGCCGGTAGGTTCTTGACCATCTGTAGATGAGACCACGGAGATTGTAAGAATTTGAAAGAATACACAAACTGCTTGTTGCAAGATCAATCAAGCATTTAAAGCAAACTGCATGATTCAATGCATGTTTGCACATAAGCACATGGGATTTACTCATGCATGCTGTCATACGATATAGTTCTACTCATGGCTATAGTGTGTTTTGTCACAGCATGAACCATCCACCCATGAATTTCAAACTTATTTAAGTACTTAAATTGCTTTCATTATTTTGTTTCAAAGTTACTTAGACCATTATTATTAGAATATCCCTTTAGTTCCAAAGTACTGCTGTGTTCCTTGATTACAGACTCATTTACTCAGTGTTAGCTTCATATCAGTGTCTAAATCTTTGCAATACAAACACTTTGAAATTTCATGGACCTTCACCAGAGCACATGAATATCCTTGACAAAATCAAGGCTAACACTACAGACAACTCAATGTACGTAGTTTGTCTTGACATTTCCAACTTGAGCATATTTTATGATTATAAGCAGAGATAGTTTGTTTTAAGGTGTTGGAAATTTATGGCCTGTGCCAAAATGCTTGGTCAGAATATTAATTCTTTTAATGCAAAAAAAATTGTGTTTTTAAGATAAAGTATGGTTATTTTGTTTGCTTTTCTTTTACTATAATGGAGGTTTTGCACCATCACATGACGGCAGCCATGTTATATGGCAGGAACAATACGATCGTTTTACATGAGAAAGAATTAAATTCTCGAGAGCAAAGGGATTTTATTGTTCTGCCATCTGCCACAGGCAGCCCAAGCTGTATTACAGGTGTTGGCACGTGATGGTGCAAAACCTCTAATCATCATATAAAACAATAACCTCATGTTATAACTGCTAATATTTCAGAATCCAGGACAGTGGGTGTGAATCCCAAGATCAATAATATGAACCAAGGATACAAGGCAGCAAAATACAAACTGCTCTGGATATGCGACAGTGCTATTCAAGGTATATAAGCAGTGGAAATCCACACTTACTTACTAACTCTAGCTAGTCTGGATCCCACTGACTGGGATAGTTTGGCACTAGTGTTTTAACCCATCCCTCATGGATGTTGATAATGGATGATAAAATGCTTTTATGCTTAAACATCATCTTAGACATCGGCATCAGCAAAACCACCATCATCATCATCATTATTATCATGACCATGATCATCATCACCATCAGCATCAGCATCCCCATCAGCATCATCAACACTATCACCATCATCAACAGCATCATCATCATCACCTATAGCATCACCAACAGCATCACCATCATCACCAATAGCATCACCATCACCACAAATAGCATCACCATCATCACCAATAGCATCATCATCACCACCAATAGCATCACCATCATCACCAACAGCATCACAATCATTACCAACAGCATCACCACCATCACCAATAGCATCACCATCACCACCAATAGCATCACCATCATCACCAATAGCATCACCACCATCACCAATAGCATCACCAAGTTACCACCAACAGCATCACCATCACCACCAATAGCATCAACACCACCACCAATAGCACCACCATCACCACCAATAGCATCACCATCATCACCAATAGCATCAACACCACCACCAATAGCACCACCATCACCACCAATAGCATCAGCATTACCACCAACAGCATCACCATCATCACCAATAGCATCACCATCACCATCAACAGCACCACCATCATCACCAATAGCATCACCATCACCATCAACAGCACCAACATCATCACCAACAGCGCTAGCATCGCCATCAATCTATAATCATCAGTGAAGAAGCTGTACGTGTAGTTTTAAATAATTAGATTATGTTGTATGCTTGTAACAGTTCACCAGAAGACGTTACTAGAGATGGTATCTCATATGGGACCTAAAGTTGGTATGGTGCATCAGGTCAGTAAACACTATTCTGACTTGAAGTAAAAAAGCAGTCATAATGATTCTGAATATTCCTGACATTCAGTCCTGTGCTTTGTCAGACAACAGCTTGGGATCAACATTTCCAATTCCAAAACATGTGCTAAACATTCTGCAATATATGTTCTTTTTCATTTGGGTATCATCCTCATCTAGCCTCAAATCTTGCCTGATAAAAGGAAGAAATAACACTCAAGGGAATGGCATATGGTCTGATATAGGTTATATTGATAATTAATTTTATCCTCAAGATATAAGCATTTTAATAAATTAATGATTTTGTATTTTTAGATTCCATACATAACTTGTAGTCCAACTGCATCCTTTGCTGCTTGTGTTGACCAGGTAATGTGAAAAAACCTTGTTAAAAAACTACCACTGACTGCTATATACAATGTACACAGTACAAAAGCTATTGAACATACTAAACTATAAAGGGAAAGTCCTGATAAAAGTGTTAGAAGAAGCTACAACTGTATGGAGTGCTTCACACATACTTCATTATTATATAACTATGTACACTCTGATTGGTTGAGAAATGTGCTTTATCGGTTAAAGGAGTATGGTTGCTGATGCACACTAAGAAAGCACTTAGGAGGTGCCAAAACCTTTCAAGTTCTTGTGCTTGCATCATTCCTGTGTGCTTTAATTTATTACTGAACAGAGCACTGAAAAAAGCTGTTTCATTGGTTAAGCCCCGTTTACACTGGTGATTTTTGTGGTGATTTTTGCTGCGATTTTTGTGGCAATTTTCGGAAATATAAAATCTTTTGTTTCATCCTTCAAAAGAGACATTCGTCTAGGAAAATCTTGGTATCCTGAAAAAAAATTTACAAGTAAATTCTTTACCATTATTTATTATGGACAAAATCACAAAAAAATTGCAGCAAAAATCGCCAGTGTAAACGGGGCTTTAATTATAAATGCTTTCTGCCTATAGTTGCATAAATAAGAAAAAGATGCATTTCTTATGGTTTGAAAAGATTGCAGATGGTGTCATCACCATGATCTATTCTCTGACAGAGCACAGTTCTTAACCAATCAGATCGTGCCTGTTCTGGGCCCTATTGACTTATAAATCAAGTTCTTCTACTAACCACCAAGTCTAATGTTTTGTTTCAGGTGTATTTTGGCACGCAGCATGCATTTTTATACTTGTTTGCCAACACAGTTGGACTTGTCTGTGCTAATGGAATGTCTACACTCTACGATAAAACAGTATTAGATGAACTAGGTATGTGTGCACAACTATTAAAGCTATTTCCTTAGATCTAACTATAGACCTCTTGCTGAGAAGGCAGCACACTTACCAACCAAGCAACACTTGCTCCTTAAAACAAGTGTGTGAGGTCACTGAGGATCAAACTATGGACCTCTTGCTTAGCAGGCAGCACAGTAATCAACTAAGCCACGCTTGTTCCTTAAAACAAGTGTGAGGTCACTGAGGATCAAACTATGGACCTCTTGCTTAGAAGGCAGCACTCTAATCAGACAACTAAGTAAAACACAATTTTTTGTTTCTTGCACTATAACCAATGCTTTAAACACACTACTGGTTTTCATTTTAGGTGGATTAGAAGCATTTTCCTGTTATATTGCAGAAGACTATTTCATGTCTAAGGCTATACATGCAAAGTGAGTAAAGTATCAATGCTAAAGGCCTCAAAGAATGGAATCATACGTCGTACAAAATTGCTATGATTTGGAATAAGTTTAACACTACTTGCTCTTGAATATTTAATGAAAATTGTGTTTGATAAGAAGTATACAATAAAATAAAGCAGTTTTTATGACTCATGACTCCACTTTTTGATGCCTTGAGCATGCATTTAGAGCAGTAGCGCAGAACTCTTGATGCATGTATATTGTATATCTATATTTCAAAGTCACTGTCTTCATGATAAACAACAACACAGCTCACACTAGTTTTTAGCTAACAGTAATGATGAAAAGGTAAATTATACACCGTGAAAAGATGAAAAAACGTACTGACGTTTCGGACTGCTAGTCCTTCGTCGGAGTTACTCATCTTTTCACGGTGTATAATTTACCTTTTCATCATTACTGTTTCATTAGAAACACCGATGCAGCTCACACTAGTTTTTAGCTAGTTATATCTTCTAGTTTTTAGCTAGTTATAGTTATCTCTGTCTTCATGATAGGAATGTTTGATGTTTTTCAGAGGTTATAAGATTGCCTTCAGCTCAGAGCCAGCAATGCAGAATCCTAGAAAACAATCACTAGAAATCTTCCAAAAAAGAATGTTGAGGTATGAATTGCATTTATTCATTGTGTAGTTCCAGACAATATCCATACCTACCCCATGGAGGGGGTTTGGAATTTCCAAGGGGTGGGGAGGGTCTGAGGAGGGTATATTGTGTAGTTCCAGAATATATCCATACCTCCCCATGGACGGGGATTGGAATTTCCAAGGGGTGGGGAGGGTCTGAGGAGGGTATATTGTGTAGTACCAGAAAATATCCATACCTCCCCATGGAGTGGGATAGAGATTTCCAAGGGGTGGGGAGGGTCTGAGGAGGGGAGCTACAACAATAAGGTATTTCTAATAACAAAAAACCTTTTCAAATAGATGGACACGACTTCGTTTGGCCATGGAACCATTCCCTTCCTACCTGGAACCATTTACCGAGAGCATTGTTATCGGCATTCTAGCCACATGGTCTGTTTGGCATCTATGGGGCATGAATATCATCCTGTTCTTTATTGAACACCTTATTTTGACATTCTTCTTTGATTATCTACTGCTAAGAATTGTTCATGGTGCTCATGTGAGTATAAGTATCAAATATATTGATTTTATTAACTATAGATATGTTGTATTTCACTTGTACAGTGGTACCTGTATTAAGTGGACTTGTCTGGTGTCTGCAAAAATCTTAAAACTTCTAAATTTCAATTGCAGTTCACTGGATAAATAGGAGAAATGCCACTGTGAAAGGGGCACTTGGATGAAAACGCCCCGATTTTTGAAAGTCCGAATAATTGAAGTATTCGAGGATAATATGACTCAATTATAATTATGTAAACCAGATGAGTGAAAATTTTAGCCTGGGAGCCACTTGCTGTTGAGATATTTTGGGTTAAAAGTGAAAAGAACAATAGGGTTGAGTAAATGACGTCATTTACTCACAATTTAGATGCTGAATAAAATTGATAATTTTTCCCGCTACTTTTGATTGTGAAGGAAATATGTTGTTTGGCTACTATCTGGGCCATATAGATAAGTTTATCCAAGATTAAAGTCATTTCCAATTTTCATTGATTTTCAATCCCATTTGTTCGTTCGTCCGTTCGTTTATGTGTTTAAACTCTTAATAATTTTTGTTGCTTATTATTTTTTTGCTGTATATTATTATTACAGTTACGAGGTCCATTGCCTCCATTATGGAAGGTATTTCTAGCATGGTTGTTCCGGGAATTCTTTTGTTTAGTCTTCTTCTTCCAAGCTGCGTTTGGGCGACAGATAGAATGGCGAACAACACAGTTTAGACTACTGAATGGTGGCAAGGCAGAGCTGGTGAATAAATGCAAGGACATTAACAGTCATTGCTGTTAACTAATTAATTAATTATTATTACTAATAATTATTGATTATGATACATTCTATTTATGTAATTTAAGGTGACCACATTCATAGGGTGTGTAGAAATTGACATTTCTAAAATTCAAAAGTAATGTATTTATTTGCAGTATTCTCACCGTATTACTGCCTTCATGTCACCCTCTGTGTTAAAAGACTCAACGGAGGGGATTAAAATAATTTCCCAGGGGTGGGGAGGGTCTGAGGAGGGTATATTGTGTAGTACCAGAAAATATCCATACCTCCCCATGGAGGGGGATTGGCATTTCCAAGGGGTGGGGAGGGTCTGAGGAGGGTATATTGTGTAGTACCAGAAAATATCCATACCTCCCTCATGGAGGGGGATTGGAATTTCCAAGGGGTGGGGAGGGTCTGAGGAGGGTATATTGTGTAGTAGCAGAAAATACTCATACCTCCCCATTGAGGGGTAAGATGGGTAATTTGACCAACCTCCATTTGTGGGCAACTCATGAAAGAGTATCTACTGGGATTATCGGTATCACGTATACCCACTGCTTCCCAGTGTCCTTCACTGGGGTGTTCTCAATCACTTAACTAAACTGTGGGTTTTTACACTGGGCACGGGGTTTCTAACAACAAAAGTTTTGTTTGATTTTCCAATACTTACTAATCTAGAAAAATATTACAAGAAATTTATTTTTTTAAATAGTTAATATTTCTTTTATAATTATTATTTAATGGAAATGTTTTGATACAACATTGGTACACTGGGGCAATAAATTAAGTGGTGTTTTTTTATCTCTCTTAATTTTGACAGTTTTATATCTTTATTAATTTCACACAGCAGCTTATAAGCCTAATAGTTGCTTGTATACATAGACACAAATACATCAAAATATGGCAGAATTACAGCCATCAACAAACCTCTTTACCTTGGGCGTAGTGTTTTGCCCATTTCATACAGTGTGTCATTCTCTTGAGAATAAGATCCCTTATTGGACTTGTATACATATTCTTTGCCTTCTTCTATGCAGCCCTTAATCAAAGAAATGATACTCAAGGGAATGACACATGGTCTGAAAGAAATAAACATGACACCCAAGGTAATCATAGCTTATTACGATTTTATGCCACCAATAAGAAGTTTATATTGACAGCTAGTGGGGACAAAATATATTCTGTGTTGTACTAAATGATTAAATAGGACATTTGCATGATGCCGTCATTTACAAAAACTATCAGACTCCCTTGCACACTCTCTTTCGTTCAGGTAATTAGTACAAATAGACATTTTTAGCTTCGTCGTTTGTTGTGCACATTGGGAGTTGACTCTTGCATGTGTAAATATTTAAACATGTTCCTAATAAAAGAACAATTCTCAAGAGAATGTCATGTGGTCTGAAATGGGCAATTTGCATACAAAGGTCATACTATTCTCATGAGGAAATACAAATTCAAATAAGAAAGAAAATTTGTGAAGGATTTTGGTTGTGATAGTAAAATGATGTCATCATGCAAATGACCTATGACTGCACTGTATCACTGGGCAGAGCAGATTTAGTATGGCAGTCAAATACTCCTGGTTATTATGGCTAAGCATTCTGATTGAATGAACAGCAACCTCATGCACTGTCATTGGTTGTTTTTAATCCTGTACGGTGAGTGTGACGTTTTCACAGCCATACAAAATTTACTATATTTCCCCAGCATAATGTATGGTGTTTAAACCAGGGTAGAAAAAAGAAAGGGAATTGAATATCCATGCGAAATTGTACTATTTAATGACAGTATTTCATTAAAAGAAATGAAGTGTTGGTATATGAATGACTCTAGCCGCCTTGTTACACTCTTTGCTTACCCCCCAACACTCAACAGGGTATGGTTTTTCGAGCTTCTTGATAAACAAGGTATGCAATTTCACTCAAGTTCCAAGTTCGTCCTGAGTTTCCTGTCATATTCAGGGTTTCTACTTTCGTATTGACCGAAACTGGTTATTATGGTCGTAAAAAACGATACGCGAGATGACGTGATAATTGAAACAGGAACTCAGTGCAATAAATTATATCTTTTGTCATAAACAGGGTCTACAAATTTGAGTTTTTTTGTCATAAACAGGGTACCCCTTTCAGGAGGTGGCAGGAATATATGTTGCACGATATTTATTATACTAAGGGTTTGGAAACTAGTAGGACTATATTAAACCATGGCAGATTAAATTCCACTCGTTCCTCTCGTTCTTTTTCATATTACGCTATTTTTCGTGAATTTTCTAGCTATTAGATACAAAACTTCCTTGTCGTTCGACGTTATCACGTTTTGACGTCATTCAGTACAGTAGACTGTTGCTACTGGTTTAGTGTGATATGCATAATATACACATCTATTGTGTATATATAGACATAATAGACACTACGCAGTCAATAGACATCTACTTTGTATAGCAGATAATCTTTGAAATAGGGAAAATTTACTATGATGCAAGTTCCGTTAAGTGTTACTAAATGCATCCCACATGGAAAGGAGTGAGTATGCGCTCAAAGCCATCGGCGTCACAATCAAGATTTTTGAGTGTGCTGGTCATAGCAAGGGGTTAATAATCTACGGTCTAGGGGCCGACTAACCTCTCCTTTAGGCTTCGGCCGAGCTTCCTGATCAGTCTGTAAATCTTCGGATAGCGGTGTCGGGGTCGAAATCTCCGGCGTAGCCGTAAATGCTTCGCGCTGCCATACGACGGTTCAGCACTCGATGTCTGGAAGTATGGTCCTTTTTCAATGAATCAAAAAGTAAAAATCCCAAAATCATGTTTCCATCGCATGTGTCTATTATGCCTATATGTACACAATAGATTTCTATTTACTGTCTAGGGTATATTAATGTCTATTTTGTCTATATATACTAACAATAGATGTCAACTAGCACATTTCTGATATTTCGCGCTAGCATTCTAGTCCTTTTCAAATGCCTCATTGCTTTAATTCTGGATTCACTACAAATATCAAGAAGCAAGTTTGTTTCTTCAAAACCCCAATTTTGTCCCCTTTTAGCGATTTCAGCGAGCGAGTGTGCAGACAACAGGCGCGCGCGTCCGCTTTGCGGAAAACTACCGCTCGGCCAAAAGTACTAGAGATAAATGGATTTAATATGAATTGGTATCGTTGACAAAAGAAGCTAAATAGATCGGCTTAGTTAAAATCTATCTAAAATAAACAACCCTTTCGAGCCGCTCTAATTTAGATCACTTGTGATCGATCTAAATGTAAGTGTAAACAGTATAAATAGTGTGCGAACGAATCGAATCGAACTAAATTGCCCTGGTGTGACTACGCTGTAAGAATCACAGTAAGGCGTAATGAAATCAGAATGAAACGATCTAGAACTACACGCATGAGAGTAGAGCGTTTGACACTGTCTTATTTTGTACTGTTTGCGCATCAACTTAGCATCGAAATTTTGTAGAGAAGAGATTCAGAAACGGACTACGGTATTTTGGAAATAAAAATGAGACGAGTTTGCGGGAAATATGGCTTGAGGATAAATGGATGAACAAAAAACTTTAGAGAAAACTTGAGAAAAAGGAAATAGATTGAGAGAAAGGGAAAATAACGAGAATAAATGAGAAAAGCTATTGATATAACACGGCCACGGAACTGTATGCCCTGTGTCGTCCATTGCTTGCGAGAAGACAGAGGGAAGCTTTTGTAATCTCAGTTAACAAAAGCTTTAGGATTTTCGACATGATATCGGCAATTGACCGTGAGAAAAACTTGAGTGTGCGCAGCCATCGGCTTGTTTTGGGTATCATTTCAAAACATGCAAGATTGAAGACAGATACGTGAGTCGTAATCTACAGATAGATCTCTTCCTCGCGGGCATATATGATAGGAAATCTCACCGGGAAACCAATTACCGCGTGTTCTGGAAATCTCTTTGTGTTTTTGTATAGAGGTAATGATTTAAAATGGAGTAATGTACACTTTCACGTCTTGTGATTACAGCCGAAGGGAACAATCTGATAAGCTGATATGGAAAGACATTCCATTTAACAAATAAAACAGGTTTTATTACGTGCTCCGTTCAGTAATGAAGCACGCAAGAAGTGACGTTGAGCACGAAACAAGTGTGAAGCTTGTCACCCTTCCTTCGTACTCGTGAACTAAGTGATTTATTACTGAACGAAGCACGGAGAAAAACGGCTGTTTTATTTGTATTTTTGATATAGAAAGAAAGAAAAAACGTAGTTTTCGATGCTGTTTCCTCACGATTCTTTGCAAACTTTTGCTGCGCGCGTTTTGTTATTGCTGCAGCTGTTGTTGTTGATGATGTTTTTATTGTTCGTGTTGTAGCAGTAGCAGTAGCAGCAGCAGTAGCAGTAGCAGTAGCATTATCCGCCTTGTTTTGCGTTTTCATTGCTTTCAGTCAGCGTCACTGATAAGTAATGGTAGTCCTTGAACATTTCCGTTCTCACAAAAAAAAGTAAAATTTCTCTGTTGTTGGTATCATTCTCTTTTGTCCTCTTAGTACAATAAAGAAACGATAGCTTGTGTCTCAAACTGATATCCCATCATCACCTTCTTTCCATTTTCTTTCATCGTTTATTTTACACAATAATGCGATAGGATGGTATAAACAAACGCGTATTCAACTCAGCTGAATAACGAGTTAAAAAAAACCTTTAACCGAATAGAAACTTCTACGGTCTTATGATCTCTAAATCTTATATCATACTTGTCTGGTTGTTAAGCCATGGAAAGCTTTTGCTCTATAGGAGGGGAGGGTGAAGCAAGTCTGAAATATTCAAAATATTTACAAAGTCTACCACAGCTGTCTAAGACTCATTTACATACCCATTCAATAGTCATGTCTTATTAAACATGTAATTTTAATTTCTGTTTTTTGGCTCCCATTTCTATAACAACGGGCTTACAACCAACATAAAACACAAACGCTTCCCTCTGAGCAGAGTCGAAAAGTTCTAATTACTTGATCATTTTGAGAAAAAGATTGAAGACCCGAAGAAGAAGCCATTCGAGTTAGGTGGAAGAAGAAAGATGAGTCAACAACATGCTCCTTCGAGTGCTTCGTCTTTAAGTAGTGGACCTACGTTGATAGGAATGATTCGGGCAAGGAAACTTGCCACGAAGATCAAAAAGAGAGCTCAGTTTCTTGTGGCTGAGAGAAGACGAATGGATAACACTGGAAAAGCTGTTACAGTTCATCGCGACTTCCCGAAAAACACTCGCGTTGATGACCACCTCGGAATTGGAAAATCCTTCCATAATTTAAGAATACAAACTCCAACTCAATCGAGATCTCCAAGCGTAGGTTCAAAACAAGGTTATTCTACGGCGATTAATACGATTCAAGAAGTAAAAAATACCTACAGAACAGAACCAGTTAATAGGTTTTCAAGAAAGGAAGTCACAGACGTGATAGAGGAAGTTCTAAGCGAGCATCTGGAAGGGCAAACACACAACTATGAATTCTGCAAAGACACGAGTAAAAAACTGTCAGAAGTTATTAAACAACGAGTGAAATACATGGGTTATAGCCGATATAAGTTAATATGTGTTGTATATATGGGACAAGTAAAGAACCAAGGTATGAGAATCGCTTCACGGTGTTTATGGAACACGGAGTTTGATAACGTGGCAGAAGCGTCATACAGAAACGGTGAACTATTTGCCGTTGCTACGGTTTTTGGAGCCTTTTATGAATAAATTTAGCTTAAAATTCCCTAATTCTTACTGAATTTTCTACGACTAGAATACGGTATTTAAAGAGTAAACTCGTCTGTTCGACATTTTGAAACACTAATCATGAGGTAAAATACTTTATAGATATGATGGTGATAGGGTACCGTGGCTTGGGTCGTTAATGAAGCTTGACGATTTGCCAACTTAGCGAGTAGTTGGATAATCGCCGAGTGAATTTTAAAGCCAAGGAACAAGTCTAGCAAAGATTGAATACAAAACATGTTGTTTAAAAGTAATAGAGATTACAAAGAGAATTTGCTGCACGTTGTCACGTATTTATTTGTGCAGAATAAATAAATAAATAAAATTCTATCAACTGTAGGTCATTTATCTCGAGAAATAATAAAGCAGAATGAAAGGGAGAAAATTGAATAAAGAATTCGTTATTTTAAGAAAAGGTTGCCATATTTCCAAAGACGAAGACAAAATATCTGGTTAGCGTTGTTTTTGTGTTATATTTAATTATATTTAAGGTTTTTCTTATTCAATACAAAACCCGACTGTTTTGACTCTAAAAAGCAAGATTCAAACCGGTTGCTTGGTTAGCACTGGTCTATCGGAAAACAGGTTGGATATCACTGAAAGGTGATAAATTGTAGACAATTTTTATAACTTTTACTCACTATTATAATTAGTTAGATAAGCTATATATAGTACAGCAAAATTAAATCTTAAAATATAATAAAAAACACTTGTATACTAAAGCAATTTTGTAGCAATGCAAATATATATGACTGAATTAAAAATATTTGGCACTTTGAATGATTTGTAGAATTGACTTTACAAAGCCTAACCAGGGGTTGCCAGGGGTGACGGTTAGAGAAGTGGGTGGGGAAGTCGAGTAATACGTAGCATAACACTTGTAAGTGTAGATAATACGATAGAACATGGGTGTGTATGTCACGCATCATCATGCGTGATGTAACGCAAGATACATGCAATAAAGGAAACCCCCACAATGTACGACTGTGTTTAATTTTGTTTTCTTCGAATGAGGATAAAGATTCCCTACTTTGATTTTCCCTGGTATGTCTAATACTAGTGCAGAAACAGAATTTCAATTCCATTCAAAAGAGTCATGTTTTCACAACTTCTCAGTCCCAGCAGGGAGGTGGTCCCAGTGATGAACCCTGGGGAACACTCCTGGTTGGTAATTTTATTTCCTATTCCTAGTGAGTTAAATCCTGGTCCTATTCATGAACCTTTGGGGAATCCTATGTTGACGATTCTGTTTGGCATTTCTGGTGTCCTTAATTCCAGTCCCAGAAATGAGCCTTGGTGAAATATCTGTTGGTGATTCTATGTACCATTCCCAGTGACCTAAATCCCGGTCCTAGTGATGAACCTTGAGGAAATACAAAGCTAGCAATCATACGTATCCACGGCAACCACGCTAAACGTAGCAAGCACATCACGTGTTTTCAACACAACACACAAAAAAACACGAAAAGCAATCTAAGTATCATTCTACAAATAGAAACCCGTCCAAGTTTAATGTCAGCACAGTAACGCATAACTCACGTTCATAACGCGTTTTCACGAAGACTCAAAATCTTGCATATAGGGATCACAGTCTCATTCTACATACAGAGCGAATACCGACGCTTGTCCAAATATCTTATCACTACTAAAGCACTCAGTAGCAAACGTATCAAAAGCAGGATTCCAAAGACAACGACTCGTAATCTGCATTCCTTGGCCCATAGGCTTTCCAATATGAACCACACAAACGATCTTGAATCGATTGACTAGCCATGTCTCCTTGACTTTATGTTTGATCTCCTCGCTCAGCTTCAAGCATAATTCTTTCGCCTTTTTTTCGTCGTATTCTTTTTCCTTCAAATGTTTTTCGAGTATTTCTCGAATGTACGCTTTCGTCTTACCAGGAATAAATTTCTGGTCAGGAATCATTTTGTATGTGTTTTCCAACGCGATATCTTTTGGCATAGCACCTCGAATGCTGTCTCCACATTCACTACTGGGCACAAGAGAATACTTATTGCTTCTGCTTTGAACCATTGAGATTGAAGGATTCCGGAAAGTCGTGGTTTTACGTGTAGACAACATTTTGCCTGTCGTTACAAATTCTGAAGAAAACTTTAAACGAATCTGCAAGATTTGGCAAGTAGTTTGTTTTCGTTTAATTCAAGTTTTTTTAACTTCTGGCGAAGTTTTGAGACGAAAACAGCTGTTCAAAGAACAGACCGAGTTGAATTGCTGTTCTTTCAAGAAAATATAAGTTTGTTTTTAAAGTTTTGGTGTAATCTCACTTAGTAACGGAGCGCTTAAGTGATTAATATTATGACTAATTAAAACGTTCTTTCTTTAGTGCGATTAATAACAGATAAGTAGGGGTCGTTGTTAAAATGAGAAAGAGTTCGACTCCCTTGGGGATGAGAAGAACGAGCCGTAATACGACTTTTATAAAGTGAAATGTTTTGAACTATTTTCAACGCGAAGCTTTGTCAGGGAACTGGAAGCACAAAACTGATCCTAAATAAGATCAGTACGACACACAGTTCATTACGACGGATTGATTTAACCATGGTGTTTAAGAAATAAAACATTATAGTTTAAACGTTTTGTCAGCAGCCTCGCAGATTTGTAGTTTTAGATACACGCGATTTGTACTCATTTTAACAATTCATTAAATGAGCCATGGTGACAACGTTAAATGACAATGGATGGCATTTTTGCGACCCAGAATCCTCTACGAACGCAAGCACTCGTTTTTAATTAATGTTCACAATATTTTGGTGTTAATTACGCCAAAATACAAACACCCGAAATGGGTTCTGGTTGTTGAAGGATTAAGACGTAGCTCAATTAACCATTTTTTTAAACTCTGGTTTAAAGGATATCACGCGCGCACCTTATGGACGTTTGCAGAAACCTTGAACAAAATGAACTCAAAAATCATCCCAAATAGACCATAGGTTGGCCTTAAATAAGACATATATATATGTAAACTGAAATAACCACATATAAACAAATTAATAATTCGTATGAGTGTAATTTTTGGCCCCATATCTATAGGAAAGAAAAGAGTGCTGAATCATTAAGACAAAGTGCATTCAACAGAAAATTAACTAGTTTATATTCTCTTGGTGGATTATAAATGCAAGTTACCGCATTAAAAGTAGATAAAAAAAGCTAAAAGTTAACTTATAGACAGCTGAAGATTTTGAAAACTGTACAGAAAGAAAAAAAGTTGGAGAGCGATAGAGAGAAACAGAGAGAGGGAGGGAGAGAGTAAATGCGAAAATGAATAAATGAATAAGTAACGTATTGGTTGTCCAACCTTCTGACGTTGGCTGTGGTACAACATGGTGTTGAGTCATTGTCTTAGGGCATCATTAAGCACTCTGATTGTGTTCAAGGCAGAAGATAACAGCTGTAACACTTGACACCCCGTAATTTGGACATATTCTTTTCCAACAAAAGCGACTCATCATTCAGTATTATATCTTCAGTTGTTGATGTGCTATACAGTATTTTACAACCTGGACTATTGGCTCGCTTTTTCGACTTAGTAAATTAGAATTTCAAGTCAAGTTCGTTTGCCAAATAATTAGCTCAATTTTGGATGACAATGTATGGTCAACGTAACTCCTACATCATTAGCGCGTGTTTTTATCAAAATAACGAATATTGAAGATCCCGATTTGAATAGCTTATTTTTGTTTAGCTTAAAAATAAATTGAAAAAGTACAGAAAAAAACTAGTTATTTTACGAAATGCTAGTCCAAATACGATGCTAACTCCTCCTAGAATAGAAGTTAATCAATTGGACGCGATAACCTCCTACTAGCAGTCAAAATTAACAACCTAATTCTCCAATTTGGGTGATTTCTTTAGCGCGCCGCTAAGAGTGAAGCAACCCATTCAATCGTTCATTAACACAATATCCAATGATTTCAAAAACACTGCCACGATGATTAGCGTTAGAAAATGCCTTGTTCAGATACTCTAATTATGAGTTTTTGTTCTGTAGCTTATATTTGTCTGTTTGGTGCAAAAAACAGCGTAGAGTCTTAGGAAAATTATCTGAAATAAACTTGAAGTTTCTGAAGCTTTTGATGAACAAGCAGAGAGTACGTCAATTTAAAGTTTAAACCTTGCGAGGCGAGCTCGTATTTTTTTTCTTTGAAAGAGAAAACCATTCATTTCCGTAAAAAGATATGGCTAATTAGACTGTATTGATCTGTGCAAATTAACAAAAAACGCGGTCCGCTAACGAATATGGTTATTTAGAATCTAGTCGGAGTCACAACAAGACGCGTGGTGCGGACGACTGCATTCATTTGGACGAGAAGAAGAGTCGTGGATGTTTGAGCGAACATGATGCCAATTAAGAGAAAATATGAGGCGCTACAAGACGCAGAGAATCGAGTTTATCGGTCGACGTCTAAAATGATGATAGACGATGAAGACCTTTTGATCTTACAACCGGCTTGCAGGCTACGAGATTTGGAGATTCAATGCGTCATCGAAGAAGTACTACGAGGTAATTTAAAAGGAGTATTCTACAATGCTTGGGATTCGGAGGCAAGGAGTTCTTTCCTTCGTGAAGTTATTAAGCAAGAGTTACGAAAAACACGCGTCAAGTTATCAAGTGTAGCAGTACTTGTGATGATCGGAGAAGCTAGTGATACAAGCATCGAGAAAGCAAGCCATCGAGTTTGGAAACCTGACTACGATAGCTTTACATCAGCTTGGTATAGGAACGATTCAATATTTGCTATTGGAACAGTATTCGTAAACTACGACGCCTCAGTTCGACATGTATAGACTATTATAGACTGTTATAAAACTGTAAAGGAATCAACAGAACGCTAAAACCTCTTTCCAGGGTTAACCAAAGATTTCAATAGCATAAAACATCGGTTACAGAGTTGAAGAGTTTAGATGTCAGGATGAATGACAGTTGTGAGAGAAACACATGTTAAGTTCACATCATAGTGTAGTAGTGTTTCCTCAAGGACAAGGAAAACAAGGTCAAACTTTAAGCTAATAAAGCTTCATTTTAGAGCAGTTTAAGATGAAACGCTGCAAGACTAGCCTGGTTTTGTTGAAAATTTTCACGAGAAGAAATACGAGAGAAAACAAGACAGAGAGGTGCTTCCTTGAAGCTCAAGAATGAACTAAAATCATAAGATAAAGATATCAAAATCTCTTTTGCTTGTATTAGTTCATTTTTCAAAATTGTAAAGATTTTTCACGATCGTTATGAATAAATAAGTTCAAAGTATTTCGAACGAACAAGTCTTCAAACTTTTAATCTTCATAAATTTTGAAGCCTTTTTATTTTGATTCACTCACAGGAAAGTCTAATCTTTCCTCGCATTTCGCTTTAAATAATTAAACTAGTCTTTCGTGAATCCTAGAGAATTATCAACAATCGGTTGGTTTGTATATATATAACATATTCATTAGCCAAAACCAATTTCATAACACACGGGAAGTTTAATCCTTCATCTTTTACCCAAAGAGTAGTTCGCGCCAGAATCAGAAAGTTGTCTCAGAAGTTCCTCTTTTCTTAAAGATAATTTCTTTCTTTGAAAACGGATTTTTTCTTATTAAAATTTTTTTCAACTTTAAGTGAGTTCTTAAGACTTAAGTACCTGGGCACTTCCTAAAAAAAAAACTTTCGTAATGAATGGAATCTAGACCGGGCTTAATGAACTATATTGTTCAATCAGCTAAACTATCCCCTCCAAACTCTAAATTGTCTGATCTAATCCTAGCTTTATTGTAATATTTTTTATAGCTTTCTTGCGATAATGTCTTTGAGTTTTAGAGAACAGAGACGCTGACCGCATCAAAGGCCTTGATTCGTATTGGTATTCAATAAAGGCTCAACGCAACTACAGGAACAGAGTGAACTTTTTATATCTGTAAAACTAAACACCATCACTGAACGAATTGACCAATTCATTTGTACCAATCAAAGCGCAAGATCATTGATCAGCCAATCAGAATACTCGAACATGGCACATTCTATCATCCTTTTTTCGTGAAAATTGATTGGACTACGATATTATGCTTCATAAAAACAAGCGACCCAAGCACAAGGGGTACTCGACTATCCCTGCACGTTATGCGACATAATAGATCCATACCGAACTAGCGCCACGCTAAACTCTTAACAAACTACAGATAAACTAATCTCTCATTTTTTACCAAATGAATGCAGGTGTTATTTCAATGGGAAACTGTCGACCTATTCATAGCATTAGTATCAATGGGTTAACTTTAAAAAAGTGGTGCTTAAACGACTTCCGCACAAATTTAAAGCAATAGATCTTTCTCAAAATTACCTTTGGAAAACGAGAATACAAACGAAAGGATACATAAACTCCACCGAAAAAAAGCGCGATGGTTTTTGTAATTTCATGTTGGCCTCGGGTCTATTTTATTGGTTTTACGTTTGGGCTTTTGATTGGCTGGCAGCGGAAATGATTTGAATGCATCCACGATTATAAATATATAATACGAATATTAAGATTAAGCTTACCATTTTTTTGGAGATCATCCATAGAATAGTTTAGGTTCCGTTATCCATAGCTAAACATAGTCCAGTCCTCGGATAGTCACCTTTATTCTCCAATACACCAGACGGAGCGCAAATCCATGGATCATCCGTCACGTTCTGCCAGACTTGAAGCTTTAGTTGAAGCGATTCTAACACATTTTGATAATCTGGTTTCCCAGCAAGGTTTTTTAGTTCTTTGGGATCTGTGTTGATGTCGTAAAGCTCCCATTGTGGTCGATAATAGTAGCCTTGTAAATTGCGGTACCAGTGAGTCTTCTGGCCTGCGCGAGTGCGATTCAAAAGATCTTGGAATGATGGAGAAATCATGAAATCTTGATCAATGGGAAAAGGCATTTTGTAGTTTATGTTATGTATGAGTTTGTAGCGTTTAGTTCTGATGACCCTCATCGGATAATACATTGTTACCTCGTGTAGATTATGGCTCGCATACACCGTATCCCATCCGGTCGATGGTTCATCGTCTAACAAAGGTAGAACACTATTTCCAGTAAGGCGCACGTTATTAGGTTTGAAAATTTGATACGTCGGATAAGGAACATTAAACCAATCCAGAACAGTAGGGACTATATCTGCTAGGCTCACTAGCGCATCACTAATTTGTCCCCATCGCTCCTTATGGAGAGGGGACGAGACAATAAAGGGCTCGGCCATTCCAGAGTCAAACAGATTAGTTCTCCCAGATGGAAAAGGTATACCATTGTCTGAACTGTAGATAACAAGTGTTTCGTCTTCAAATCCTGCATTTTTGAGTTCTTCCAGTATCAGTCCTATTCCCTGGTCTAGGCGTCCAATAGTCGTGTACTGAGCTGCTAGGTCTTGACGGGCAGCCAGGGTGTCCTGGACGAAGAATGGCACCTCGACGTCTTGTGGTTTGTATAGTGTTGGTGTCCAGTCAGGTATCAATCCCATTCCAGGCGCTCCGTTGCCAAACTTTTCACAGAAAGTACCTGGAAATATAACATGAATGAAAAATTACCATCTTCATCATCAAAACGCTCGCCTGTGCCAGAGGCGCCTTCACATGATTTTAGTTCAGTCCACTTCATTGAGCTGCGGTACAGCTGTACTTGCGGTGGTGATTATCTAAAAAGAAGCTTTTTTTCACCATCTTCGACAACATGCACCATCATTATTATCATGAACATCACCACCATGGATGGTGATAATGGATGATAAAATGCTTTTACGCTTAAACATCAGCATCACCATCCACATCAGCATCATCACCACGATCATCAACATCTATCACAATTATTTTCATCATCATCAACACCATCATCATCACTTTCATCATTCACCTGATGATGTTAGTACCATTATACTCTTACATACCATACATGGGATGGGTGTGTCCACATCTGTGTGGGTCATGGAATCCAATGTAAAGAATAAAGGGACGAGGATCTGTCTGTGACCCTGTGAAGAACTCATGGGCAAGCTCTTTGATGTACGTTATGTTCCTGCCAACTTGCAGGATGGAATGGTGCTCTTCGGTGTAGGCAAACTCAAATGGATAAACCTGGAAAGACACAGAAGTATAAAATGAAAATTTCAAATTATTATTCATCTCGCAGATCACTAGCTCACTCACTCACTCGCACATTCATTCATCCACTCATCATTCCCTTCCTTCCCCTTCTTCCCTTTCTTCCTCCATCCACTCACCCACCTGCCCATTTATCCAGCCACCCACCTACCCTACCACCCATCCATCCAACCATCCATCCATCCATCTATCCATCCATCCATCCATCCATCCATCCATCCATCCATCCATCCATCCATCCATCCATCCATCCATCCATCCATCCATCCATCCATCCATCCATCCATCCATCCATCCATCCATCCATCCATCCATCCATCTATCCATCCATCCAGACTCCCCTCCCTTCATGACAAGGGTGAGAACAACACATCAAACAACTCAACTCACACATGTGGCTCAGCAGGGAATTGAACCTGCAACCTAAGTATGAACTACACAGCAGTAAAAAAGGTAAAGGTAAAATAATTTGTTTTACTTTGATAACGTGGGGAGTGGTTGCCCAATTCTCCTGAGCCAATGGTTCATGTTTAATGCACTCGAAGGTGTGCCCTCTACCCTACCTTACTATTAGTGCTCCTTTTTATGGGTATTTAAAGCTAATTAAAGCTACACAGAACAGAGAGAAGTCAAAATAGACATGGAGTTCCTGAGGATCAAACTATGGACCTCTAGCACTGAAGGCCGTGCACTAACCAACTGAGCTACACCTGCTACTCATGCAGTGAAAGACAGCTAAGTAGTAGCTCATGCTATCCATTCATTTCATCCATTCATTTTCCCATTCATTCATAAGTCTTCAATCACTCATTCATTCCTTCAGGAATGAAGATCTCTCCCCACAGTTCATCATAGGACAAATCTTACCTGTTCTGGTCCAACATGTTTCTTGCCTATAATCCCAGTTCTTACTCCATGCTGTTGTAACAGTAGAGGCAGACTCTTGACAGCATCAAAACTGTTAAAATGATGAACATCGTGATGTAGACCATACATACCATTCTGATGCTGTGGCAAACCTGATACAATAAAACAACCAATCAGGACTGACCTTTGTATTGGGATACCTGTGGAAATGGCACAGGTAACCCAAAAGTGGGCCATCTGCTTGCCAGCATTTTATGGTTTAAAGTAGCTGTACCTTCAACCTTTTTTCGAACCTGGAAACAACCTCCAAGCATAGCTATTTTGACATTGGAATGAAATTTTATATCTGGTAAGGTTTTGGAGAGGAATGAAAACCTAAGAACCTTTAAAAAAAACCCGAATCAAGGGAAAGACCTTAGGCCTAGGGCAAACGTCAAACTTTCCATGCACTGAACTCATTAAAAACAATGGATGTCAGGTGATAATGAGGCAGCATTCTTTGATGTAATCGAGTTCAGTGTATGGAAAGTTCGACGTTTGCCCTAGGCCTAAGAAACTTTACTCACATGATTGTTGAGTATTCTCATGCAAATAAAAACCTTTGATTAACCCCATGTAATGAAGAGTAAATCTATTGTTCCCATCAACATGGCTGTCACAAGAGACACGTCCACTGATTTATGTGCCATAAAGCAGAGGTTTAAGTACAAATATGAGCCCATATATATCCCATTTCTTAAATCAATCATTCATTATTATTTCATTAACATTACAATTCATTATCATTTTTATATCAATTATTAATCATATTTCTTATACTGTAATATTGAAACAATAATTACCCGTTAATATAGCAGACCTACTGGGTGAACAACTGCTAACAGATGTGAAAGCATTCCTGAATACAACGCTTCTCTTGGCAAGGTCGTTCAGATGTGGAGTCTTGCAGATGGTATTATTATAGACTTGGCTTTCAAATCCTCCATCATCTGAGATGATTATTAGAACATTCTTACGCTCTAAAGCCTTGGAGTCACCTCCACAGTCTAATGAACTTATAAGACACAAGTTTACTAAGAGAAAAAAGCTAAAATACTTGTACCACTTGGAGAAATCCTCCATTGTGAACGACTGGCCACAAGACAACTATTACACAGGGAGCCCAAATTTTTTTTAATCACTGGGGGAAAATGTATGAGATTATTTTTACATAACTTCTTATTATCTGAGATATGCCTTTCGTTTCAAAGATTATACCGGTAGTTAAATTATTGCAGCTGGAAACTCCCACCTCTTGCGGGGAGAGGGAATTTTACGGGATAGGGGAGGGGAGGTTGGGGAAGCTGTTTTCTTGAAAAGTTAATGGAACGTAAAATGAATGGGTACGATGGTAATAAAAAGATATAACTAGCTAAAAACTAGTGTGATCTGCGTCGGTGTTTCTAATGAAACAGTAATGATGAAAAGGTAAATTATACACCGTGAAAAGATGAAAAAACTTACTGACGTTTCGGACGCTAGTCCTTCGTCGGAGTAAAAGAGGAACGATGGTAGTTCAGATTCGTTTAAAATATTGGTCTTGTCTGGAGAGGAAATTTTAATCCTTTAGTTTCTTTTATACTTGTTCAAAATTCTAAGAATTTTTTTTTTAATGTTCGATCCAGTCTTGTTCCAGTCCCTCGGCTGTCAAGTCCCGTATCAGCTAACCGTGTACATGTCGTAGAATAGGATAAACTTCAGGGCTGTCAACTCTCCCGGATAAACCGGGAGTCTCCAGATTTTGGACTGTATCTCCCGGTCTCCAGATTAGAATCTCAAATCTCCCGGATAATCCCCGAAGCTGACCATTTCTTGTCTTGTGAGACTAGACTTTCACAACCATAAAATTCCAATTATTTCATGTTGTTTGTGTTATTTTATATCGCTAACAAAATCAAAACGTTCCTCATAAACTGTTCTTGCAAGCAGGCCATTGTAATATAAGCGATAATCTAAGAACATGCGTAATAAGTAAATTACGAGCCTTAGATGAAACGACTGAAGAAGAGTGCCATACAAGCCTTTCACAACTTCAAGTCGCGTAAAAAATGAGCCAGCTCAACTAGAAACTGTGGACAGCTGTTTCGGCCTGTATTGGGCCTCGTCAGCACAGTGTACCTAGTGAGCTTGCAATCCCACGAAAAAAATAGTACTAGATAGATATGGCAGTGCGCCGTGTGGGATGGGCTCGGATATCAAATAAGAACATGCGTAATAAGTAAATTACGAGCCTTAGATGAAACGACTGAAGAAGAGTGCCATACATACGCACTGCCATATCTATCTAGTACTATTTTTTTCGTGGGATACATCGTATCAGATGCCAGATCCTCATAAACGAACATTTTCCGAGAAAAAGCGACAAAGCGATAGCACTCAGTACAATCAGGATGGCAGCAGCTCGGGAATCCATTTCTTTAAATTTCCAATGAAGACTCCTCAGCGAAATAGATGGTGCAACTTAATAAAACGCCAGCATGGTCGGGATGGATTTGCAGTCAGTAATTTCACATTCATATGTGAAAAACATTTCAAGCCACAAGAAATATACAAGCCGCCTGGGGGTACGAGAAGACGACTCAAAACAGGTTAGTCATGTGCTATACTATTAATTGATTATATTTCTTGTGGGTTTTTTTTGAAACATATTTTGCATTCAAGCTTAAGTCATTATTCATTATTCTTAACTAAGGAGTTGAACCAACAATTTTCAAATGGCAAAGTAATTCCCCGAAGACAAAACGACGTTCCCCTAGACGAAGACTAGAAACTGAGCTTAAGGCAGTTCCCCTGAAACCAACCACTACAGAACGTTTTACTGCAAATAATGATCAAGAATGTCAAGTGGCCACAATGTTTGACCAACATATTGCTATTGGAACAAGTGAAGATACCATGGAGTGCTTTGACAACATAGAGTATTATGAATATACACAGGTATTTAATAATTATGAAGCTTTTCATAGGTTTTATTTTCCTTTAGTTGACTATAGACTAAGTAACTAGATATACTATTTTCAAGAATGCGTTTGTTAAACTATCACAAACATAGCATATCATTTTTGGTTTCCCAGGTGAATATTGCCTTTACTCTATTAAATATTTGTCAGAAAAATTGATGGAATTTCTGGTTAAAAATTTTAAAAAAAATAACAAGCTGAAATCTTGGCACTCATGCTTGGTGGACTATTATATTAGTATTTTAATTTATATATTGATAAAAATTTATTGATGATGGCTTGCAATGTGAAAGTATTATCAAAATAAAGTCATATTCTTAAATAATAAGGACTAGGAATCATTCCTAACTGCAATTAAAGTCCTCGATCTGGTTTCTTCAGTTTTCTGTAGCTTGACCAACCACCATGCAGGTAGAGGCTGACACCTCTCTCTACCCTTCTGGTAAGAACCTCTGGATAAAATGCACTTGTATAAAAATAATCCAAAGCAGGTAGGGCCTCTTTCAACCACCAATCTCTGTCAAATGAGATCCTTTCAACAAAAAGTACATCATTTCCAAACCACACTACAAAGTCAACCCAATCAAGTTCGCAAACAAACATCTGACCTTGGACTTGATAATAATATGCATGTCCCTTGTTAAGCCCAGGTTGACTATCATGAATAGTGAGGTAGAATTTATCATCTTGACAGGCTTCATCTACTGTCATTCCTCTTTTAGCATAAGGGCATTTCACCTCCAAACCTCCATTCTTAGTACTTGCCAATGGGTCATAAACCATTCTATCCAAGCTTGCACCGAAGCCAGGCCTTTGTTTTGATATCATAGTTTCCACTTCCCAAACACGCAATCCATTATTCCCAGCCATGCATTTATAAGCAATATAACAGTCAACTGCCTCTTGTTCATGAGTCCTACCATACTCCAATGAAGGAATAGTAGTACTGTCATTTTCAAGGTACATTATCCTCTTAAGTAAGGCATCAGGCTCTTTTACCCTGATTGCTGCACTCTTGAAATTGGATGCTGTAAGTTTAATTCTCTTGAGATTATGCCATTCCTCATTTTCACTTTGTCTCCTTGTCAATGACTCCAAATCGGAAACTTCTTCATCTGTTATTGTCTGAGCACTTACATGTAAGTCAATCATTTCTTTGAACTGTTTACTGTTAATGTCATAAGAGTAATTGAATGGTACAGGCTTTTCCTCACTACTTTCTGCAGAAACCTCAGCACATTCTGGTACTGTTTCACAAATGCTTTCTATTTCCACATCCTTACAGTTTGGCACTACCTTTGATTCAATGTCATGGAAGAGGAAAAAACTACTGCTTGCAAGACAGGTTGACAAGTGTTCTCCTAGTTTATGCAAGGCTTCAACATTTATGGACCTATCTGAAGGAGCGCGGGGGTTATATGAAGTGATCTTTGGGCTTGAGGGTCTTTTCTTTCCATAGGTTATTTTCTTTAGAAGAATCCTGTCAACTGGTTTTGGGTCCACACGCATATTCCTGGGAACATTCCAGTTACACAAGCGAGAGGTGCAGGAAATTGGCTGATTATGCTTACTCAGACCAGAACGTGCGAAGTCTTCAATGGCAAATATGACTCCACCAACATGGTTACATCTTCCCAAGCCATTTTCTCCTCTTCTGTTGATTATAAAAAATGACAAAATTATTTTTTTAAACTATCACTACCTATTTTGTATTTCTCAAGCATAAACAACTTCTACAAACGAGCCTGTATGTAATGATGCTGGTATGTAATGATTAACAAAATTATATATATATATATGCTATAGGTTTTTCCTGTTGTAATGCAACAGAGCAAGCTGTAGGCTTCACATTAATCCTAACATTTAGTATATTCATCAAAGTTACAATCTATTCACAGATATATCAAATGTATTGAACTAAAATGTTATAAGTAAGGTTAAATACTTACCCTGCTGGATACTTGCAAGCGGCTTTGACAATATTGCTTGTTCTTCGGTCGAAGACAACAACAGACTTGTATTTTTCTGATTTCATCGAAGCAAGAACCTCTGCTTTCACATAAATCAAGTCTCCTTTAAAACAAAGCTGCAGGTCCTTGATATGCCCTTCCTTAAAAAATTGAAAAGCTTTTAGCTTTTTATAGCCACAACTGGTCAGAGCAGCATTGTTATATTTTGACGTTTTTAGCACCAAATAGTCATACAGCTGCACAAATGTAAACATGGGAAGTTCACGGAGATCTTTCTTCCAAATGCATCCTGTAGCGTCCCTTATTATCTGTTCGTACGTGCAATCAGATTTCAATGGTTGCTGGTTTTCTTTAGAAATAGAAATGTTCAAGTCATCCTTTTTTTGATCTCTTTCGACGATGACATAGCAGCGCAGTGCCAAGTCTTCTTTCTTGCCACTGATCGGTAAATTGTGTTCCCTTAAAATGGCTTTCAAACGATCTATTTTAAGCTTTCTAAAATCTTCAATCGACTTAAACTGCTGAAGAGTGCTTGCATAATCCATAATTACTTATAATAAGGGCTAAAAATTTATATGAAATGGGAAAATAATACAGGAATTCAGCAGATATTCAGACGTTTGCTCGCATATAGCTCTATTTTTACCACAATTGTAAATTTTCTCGCGCGCTGATTGGTTAAAAAACGTCGTAAATAAGAGGCCATACCAACAAATGGCGTCATGCAAGATTTCGTGCAGTCTATTTCCTAGAGTTTTGTGAGTTTTGTAGTAAAAAACAAATTTACGATGGTTTAGCGTGGTATGTCCTCTTATTTACCACGATATGACGCCAAACGTTGGTCAAAATTAGTTATGGACCCACTCGGCTTACGCCTCGTGAGTCCATAACATTTTGACCAACTTTTGACGTCATATCGTGGTAAATAAGAAGACATACCACGCTCAACCATCGTAAATTTGTTAAGTTGCTGTGTTGCCTAGCGAGCTTGCTCAGTCTTAGCCTCGATTTCGCGATTCCGCGCCCGCCAAGGTTTGCTCAGCGGTAATTTAAAAAAGGCGGGCAATACGAAACTGGAGTCCAGATTTGAATATCTCGGGGGTTGACAGCCCTGAAACTTATATGTGTGACTATATGTCATATTAATGCACAGTTCAACAAAGTACTATGGCAGCAGGAAAAGTAAAGGTAAGGCGTCAATAATAGGTTTGTAATGGACGTTCTATACAAGACACAAGGGTTATGTATCTTCATGTATCTTCAATATTAATACCACGGCAAGTTGTGACGTCTCTTGGTCAGTGTTGACACTCGTTCATGATCTTTTGATATATATTCTGGGTGTACTGTTAAGGTAACAACAGTTTTGTGTTTTAGGTAGGAATAATCGGTGGTACTGGCATAGACGATCCTGACATCCTCGAAGGAAGACAAGAGAAGACGATTATCACACCATTCGGATCGGTACGTAAGCCTCGATATATAACTGCACGTGGTTCCACTTTCGATTTCTCTCTGAATACTGTTGAATAGTGTATAGTACGTCACCTAAACAGTTTGACTGAATGCACTCTAGAGTGCTTTTAGTCTCACTGTTGAATAGTTAGATAAATGTATCTAACTTAGATAACTATTTAGTTGACGTCACCTAGAATAGTAAAAGCGCGCCAAATAACGGTCATGCTAATCCGGGGGGTTGTTTTACCAGAGAACGAGTGAGTAGACATTCATTTGTATCATCGTTTCTCCCCCTGATCTCAGTAGCTGTTTACTCATAGTTTCAAATTTAGGTGACGTAACCTAAAATAGTAAATAACTTATCTAATTTAGTTGACGTCATCTATTCAACAGTGAGACTAAAAGCACTCTATAATGATAAACATTTTATATTAATTATATTATTATTGATTATTACGTACTGTCTAATTAAAATTTAAAATTAAATATTTATTTGATACATTCTTTTCCACAATAGACAACTACATATTGGAATAATGAAAAGAAAGAAATAAACTTAAAAAAAAAACTGGTATAAAATAGCTAAACATTTTCTAATAGCTTTATGATAAATGATAGACCTTTCTTAAAATTGTCTTGAATGCAAGGCTAAACATGGAAATACAAAAAAAGGAATGTCACAAATTCCAAAGAGAAAAAGTGTGATCTCTCTTGTATTTCGAATGCTAGCATCACATCCACAATACTTTTAAGAAGGCTCCACTGTTTATGTAATGTGAATATGTTTTCCTATATGCTTATTTTTTAATATTTGTTTCCTAGCCATCTGATAATCTAGTTATTGGCAAGATTAAGGAGATTGATTGTGTTCTTATTGCACGGTAAGTATGACCATGGACATAAGAAGATCCTGGGGAGTGGGGTGGGGGTTTTAATGGTCAGCTAACATTTGAATACATATTCTTGTATCACCAGACATGGTCGTAAGCACACAGTCACGCCAACACACATCAACTACCGTGCAAATATCTATGCCCTGGAGCAAGAGGGTTGTACTCATGTCGTTGTTACAACAGCATGTGGCTCACTTAAAGAAGATTATAGACCAGGTGATATTGTGTTTCCTGATCAGTTTATAGACAGGACAAACCAGAGAGAATCAACATTCTATGACGGCAAGGAGGGTAGTCATGTTGGAGTATGTCACATACCAATGCATGAACCATACTGTCCAGAACTTAGAAAGGTATAGATGAACGGTGTTAAACACACATAACTCTCATATTAAAGCATAGAATATAGATAGTTATGTAGAATGCTCTTGAGTGGCAGACCATGGAATATCCCACGAGGCACTTGTATTTTTTAGTATGTTTCGTAGTATACACAAGTAGGATATTTCATGGTGTGTCATGAGAAAGCATTCTATAACTATTTGATGCCACACTTAGGCTGCAATGCCTGTTGGAAAGGAATGGTGAAAAGCTGCAGAATATACAACAGCATTCTTGCATTCTGATTGGCTGTTTGTTCAATGGTGTAGAATAAAACACAGATAGCATAACATTCTAATGAACAAACCCCAATTCAAAAACCAACCCTTACCTATTCTAATGGAATCTAGTTTAATGACTATTGGTTGAGTTGCCTGTGGTCTATTCAACAGGTAGCCCAAGATTTGCCCAATAGAGGCTTTGCACCATCACATGATGGCAGCCATGACAGGAGGCCCATAACAATTTTTTTTCCCCCAGGAAGCTGAATTCTTTCTCATGTAAATAAGATTAGACCAGATTCAATTGTCCCTGCCTCCTGTTATGGCTGCCATCACATGATGGTGCAAATTAGCCTTTCTAGGCTCATTAATGCCAGTAATGTCATGTTTCCAATTTAGTATCACATGTCATTTCCTTGATTATTATTACCTTCATTACTAATACATTTTATACCTTAAAGATAATCCTAAAGACACAACACATGGTCAGAAATGGGGAATACTACATTACAGCTAAAGTTATCCTATTGTTACAAGATATAGAAATATAGATAAGTTAAAGTGCTTGGGAACAAGGTTATTCCGGGCAAACTGGGCGAAAGACCCTTGGAAACAAATTCAGAAATTAATTTTTCTGAATTTGTTTCCAAGGGTCTTTTGCCCAGAATAACCTCGTTCCCAAGCACTATAACTTATCTATATTTATATCTTGTATTTCATAAGTGTTACGCGGTCCACATATTCTCATCTTTTTATCCTATTGTTATTTGATTGACAGATTTTGATTGACGTGGCACGTGACCTCGGGTTGACTCACCATGAGAAGGGTGTGAACGTGGTCATTGAAGGTCCTCGTTTCTCGTCCAAAGCTGAAAGTAAAATGTTCCGTATATGGGGTGGTGACATCATCAACATGACAGCCATGCCGGAAGTAGCTCTTGCCAACGAGAAAGGACTTTGTTATGCTGCTATTGCTATGGTAACAGATTACGATTCTTGGCACGATGACCATGAACCTGTAAGTTGTTACTATTAGACATTCAACCAATCACAGAACGTAAAATTGTTGATTGGCCAATTAGAAAGACGTGACACGTTACGTCATGATCACGCTGTAGAGTTTCCATGTTTTAGATTTAGCATCACGCTTGTAATGTCTGTTCATGGTTGAAGTCAGTCGGTGCTGACTGGGCGTACTGTTACCGCGACAGCATGGCAGTGTCCAAGCATTTCATTGGATGAGCAGTTACCTCACGCGCTGATTGATCCAACGGAGAATGTCGACTCCAAACTGTGGACCAGTCATGAATGATACTATTCTCACGGAAATAGACCTCTTTACCTTCGGCGTAATAGCTATTTTAGGCTGGTCATTTCCTAGAGTATCATTTCTTTGTTTTATGGTGCTACAAAGAATCTTATTTTCAACAGAATGACTCGTGGTCTGACATATTTCTTTAAAAATGAGTTTTTTCGCGTGCTCTTATTGGTCCAAATACGTACCGACGTTCAAGTCATTTTTTCCGCCTTCGCTTTAGTTGAAAAGGAGATTACGCGTCGTAGTTTTGTGCGCTTTTCTCATGTTATCTCAGCATCCCGCGCGTTAAGATCAGAGTATCTAAAACGGAAAACTCTTTAATGTTTCTTAATTGTTTGGTTTTTAGGTAAGTGTCGAGGCCGTGTTAAAAACCTTCAAGAGCAACGTGTCTAATGCCATCAAGATAATCCTGGAATGTATTCCAAGGATTGCGCAGAAAGATTGGACACACTTGTTGAAGAAGAAAGCGGTAATATAGACATTTTACACTCCTTTTTGTCCCCTATAACCTCTGTGGTAACCCTGTAGCATGGGTAACATGGGTGGCGTACACGCTGCTAACGCGTCGTCTTTCATTGGTGAGTCCAACGGTCGGGTCTCTTGTGCGAGCCCTGCGGTCGTCACACGTAAATTGAGTTTGTTTGATGTGTTGTTCTCTCCTATGCTATTCCTCCCTCCGTAAAAATCAACATGTGAGTTGAGCGTTGCGTGCATAGACAATGAATGTAGTGGTAGTGTGTGTGAGCTGAAAAGTGTCCCCAATTAGTGCGAAAGCGCTAGAACGACTAGACACTTAAATAAAGTGATTTATTTATTTATTCTATTTTGTGGTAATTGAATCCAATCCTCACTCCAATCCTCACACTCGCCACCAAATGAGTAGAGTTTCTTGTTGGTTCTCTACTATGTTTCAAGTGTTTTTCTCCGCTTCCCGGGTTTTTCTCCCTCAAGAACCAACACGCTAAATTCTAATTTGATCTCTGAGTAGAGCTGTTTATTGGTTTTCTCCTGTTTTTAGAGGGTTTTTCTCCGGGTTCCCGTCTTTTCTTCCACACGCGTACCTATACGAGCCCATTCTTCAATATCCGATCATGTGAAGCATTAAATCCATTCTTCTTTCAGGATGACGTCAAGAGTTCCACGATGCTGCCGAAGGCCTAGAGTACGTTAGTGTTCATCTGTTCATTCGTATTCAAAGAGAAAAATAACGAATCGTTTGCATTCCTTCTAATATATTGATTAATTTTTAATACTTATTTTAAATACACTTTTGATGTTTTAAAAAATGTATATTTTAATCAAAAACAATGTTTTTTTTGTTAAAATTATCTGATCAAATAAAGAAAACGGTATCAAGCCAAGTAAGATTTGTTTGTCATTTTCTAACCAATCATATTCACCGCGTGTCATTTTGGCGGGAACTGGTCACGTGATGCTGCCTATTACCGAGTAGATCTGGAGTTGGAACAGTAAAAAGAAAAAAAAGTAACTGTTACTGGTTTGTGCGCATACAATGATGCACCGTATAAAAAAATGTCACGTTGCTGATTCTCATTCTAAGTGACTTCAATTACGGTCCTAGTGGTGAACCTTGGGGAAATCCAAGGTTGCCGATTGTATTTCTCATTCCCAGTGACTTCACTATTACGGTCCTAGTGATGAGCCATGGAGAAACCCCAAGGTTGCCGATTCTATTTCTCATTCCCAGTGACTTCAATTATGGTCCTAGTAATGAACCTTGAGGAAATCCCATGTTGGTGATTCTGTTTCATATTTCAATAACCAAAGTCCCATTACGTAGGTTAGGAATTCCTGCGCAGAAAGTGTTAGCCAATCGCAATCCCCATTTCACTCCTTCAAATTCCCTACCTTCACGAAAATGTAATACTCCTAACGACAGATAACCTTGGAAATGATAATATGCAGTCCAACGAATACGGTATAAATGTTTCCAAGATTTTTTGCTTTATTGTTTTTGTGCACAACAGTTCTAACAAATACTTCAAGCAAGAGCATCTTTACAGACAAGTAACTGTAATGAACCCTTGAACTCATTGCTGAGCAGACGACAATAGGTCCTAATAGTTATTAATCAACTATCAATAATTTATAGATGGTTTCAAGGGTTGATTACAGTTACTATCATATGTAGCATCTAACATGCATATATGGAAATATTGCGGACTGGCTCTTGTTTCCTTACCAGTCCCTTGTTCTATTTCAAATAGAGAGGGACCTGGAAACAAGTCTTATAAAATCTATAAACATTGCAGAAATGTTATTCATGTTTCAGCGATCAGCGGTAATTTATGGCGAAGCAACTCAAAGTGCACCATGGGAAATTTGATCTAATTATCCAATTAAGATAAGAGAAAAATTTTTGATTGAGTGGAAATATAACGCAACCTTGACACTTAAATGGCTTTCACAGCGAACCAATGAAATGAGAGCATACCGAAAACCGCCCAATCAGAATCCTTCAAAGTAATATCCCGAGTTTTTGCACTCAATCGAAATCTTTATCTATCTTTAATCAACTACATATATCTTTACTATTATTAATAAGTCAATGCCTAATAATATATCAGGAAAAAACAAGAAACGAATATTGCAACGGCAGCAAAACCCACCAACGTAAAGCGCATTGAGACAATGTGAAAATGCGCTATATAAGAACCCCATTATTTTTATTAAAATACCCTAACATAACATGTCTACAGCTATCAAACTCCAAATATGGAATCAAGCACATCATTTCAAATGTTTGTCGTGTCATGTGACACTAAGTGACGTATCTTATATATTAGGTCTCGACTTTGAGTCTTTTGTTATTCTAATCTTATTACTTTCTAAAATATTTCTTTGGCTAGAACAATAGGTCAGGGGACGTTGCCCCTTACCATCACTCTACATCCTCTTTGCTCGGATTTCATTGAGTAACTTGAAAGACTTCCATTGTAATCAATCCACAGGGTTAACTTAAAATTCCAGATTTCCTGATTCGTGGAACTCGACTCCGGATTCCATTATTTTGGATTTTTCGTTTGCACATGACGTCATAGCCGCCATCTTGGATGAATTTAACGAAATAATTTGTCAATGAATTCTTTTGCCCTATCATCCAACATGGCCACCGTGTCTTTTGTTATTTCACTCCTTCTTGGAATGATTGAAAACCAGCAATAGGACGTTTGCATGATGGCGTCATTTGACTCCCACTACCATAATGCTTCGCGAATTTTCTTTCTTATTCAAATTTGTATTTCCCTATGAGAATAGTAAGACAATTGGTGCTAATTAACTGAATAAAAGAAAGTCTGCAAGGAGTCTGGTAGTAGAGTCCAGTGACGCCATCATGCAAACGTCCTATTTGAGATTCCAAGAACAAAGACTCCTTGGATTCCAAAATTCCGGATTTCCTTGCATTGGAACGGCGGCCATGATTGTTTCCTATCCTTTCTTATTCCACGGAGCAAAGCTAAATTTACAAGGGCTTCAGTTCAAGTTACTCCATGAACTCCGAGTTCTTATACTAGTTTTTATTCAGTTGTTCAAATATATTCGACTCAACTGACAGTGGACTATTTCTGGACTTTTAAAACTTTGTTCATTCATTTTGAAAATACTTTAATAAAGTCACACTATATCACATATACTCTATTAAATACTTTGTATATATGTATATATATATATATATTAGTACATATCTCAGGCAGTATTTCTGATTTTCTAAATCACTCTTCTAATTCTTTAAATTTCATTATAATTTAGTTGCCATGGTTACAAGAAATCGACTTGCCCACCCCCCTTCAGTGAGCCATTCACCAAGCATGGCTGTTGGTAATTTGTAGATATTAAATTCAGTGGGTGGGCTTTTCGTTTGTCAACTTGTAAAATCTTTAAATACGTTTTTCCTAGAGTTGGTTTTGTCCTAAAGTTTTTTGAAATTTGTTCCGAATGTTAAAGGCAAAAATCTTGATTTTTTTTTTACAAGAGGACCAGAAGATTCGACGCGTTACTCGTAGCAATATTCATTCCACAGATACGCCACTTTTACACTATTATACTAAACTACGTTATACTATTGATTTTATCGACACTGTACCGACAATGAACCGACATAAGATCGATTCACCAATAGCATCAATATGGTATTGTTTTACCGAATGCCCGATACTGTATCGATTAACTTCATGCTATATATTTATGGCACCGATTTAATATCGATTATTCTTTGAGATAACGAAAGCTGACGCAGAATTGATTCAACTGCAACTGCCTTAAACTTGATTTAAAAAATGGCAAACATTAGAAAAAAACTACTAAATCCTAAATTAAGATGGGATAATATGAAGTGAAGCAGTCTTGCTTCAAAACAGGGGGAAATTCGATTCGACTGAGTAAATAGGGAAATGAGGGAGTGTTAACAGACTAAGAGATAATGGAGAGTCTTTAAAAATAATTTACACATTTTTGTACAAACAATTTATCAATTTACGTAACGCCAAATATGTGGCTTGTGGTTAAGAATCAAAAGAAACAAGAAGAGAAAGGAAATGGAATGAGAAACTTCATTTTCAGAACCATTTTCATAACATTTGCAAAACTTGCCAAATGTAAACTCCCTCGTGACTGTCACAAACATGTCTAAGTTAGAAAAACAAGGTGCATGCTGGTCTCGCTTGTGTTCAAGCAGCACCATATAAGGCATGCCTCATTAATAGAAGAGTATTTATCTAGCACTAGAAAATGCTACCTTGCTCTTGCATCATTAAAGTTTACTCAAGCACTTTCTTGACAAACATGGCTAATTCCTGCGGCTATAGCGTGCTATTTCTTTGACCATCTCAAGATACAAACGCAAAACACAGACGGACTGGCTATGGTACAGCTAGGTAATGATCTTATACCCTGGAGAGGCACGATATCAGTAGCCATCTAAATTGGCGCATTAGCCTCTTACACAATCTTATTACTAGATGACTTTAGTGTCAGCTTGCGATACAAACGAGCTGTCTATAGCAGTTGTATGTCAAAGTGGAATAAACTACGGGATGGAGAGAGGGCTTTTACAGAAGCATTAGTAAATGAACTAGCAAACAAACAAAGAAAACAAGAAAACAAATATAGAAAGGAATGAACAACCAAACAACGGCCAGATGAACTACGAGCAAATAAACTATAAAAACAGCTTTCTTATGCTTTAAAAGAGCGGTATTACAAAGACTTAGGTTAAAATACATCGAAAAGTACTTTTTTGTACCGCTTGTTGATCGCAAATGGCCTATGTTAAAGCCCCCTATTAACACACTAGGATTAGGGCACCATTGTGCTTGATTACTGCACTACCTACTTCAATTAAGCTCATTTTGTGAACCATTATCTTCACAGCCTAGCCATATTGTCTCGCTTCGTTCTTCATTTACTACCATCTTAAAGAATCTTCGCCCGAGGACTTCACGTTTTGAACAACTTCTGCTTCAAAACTTCAAAATCCTTCTCATATCTAGTTTCGGTTCTCGTCATTAATTTTCCCACCTCATTTCTGTGTTCATTATCAAATCCATGTAGACTAAAAGTCCGTTTGGTAAGATTTCAAGAACCTCGCCAAAAATACAAACACCTTACTGTGTAATTGATCCTCGGGCAGATCCATGCACGAAACCCAGTTTCATGAGCGAAGTATCTTTCAATCTTCGGTTGTTTTTTTTGGGTTTGTTTTATGTAGTGACTTGAAAAACTAGGAAAGAGAGAAAGCAGAATGGTTAAAGGGGAAACTATAATAAAAAGGAAATAACAACAGCAGTGACACAACAGCAGCAGCTGTGTGCAGCAACAAGAGGCAAAACGAACAGCAATTTTGTAACCAAAATAGCAGCAGAAGTAGTAATAATAATATCAGTACTTTGAGAAATACAAGTAACCTAGTTAGTACGAGCCAATAGGCAAAACAAAACAGCACCATAAATTAAAATAAAAACTATAAAACAATCAAAACACAAGGTCAATATTGAAACGACGCTTGTGCTAACAGGACTGTTCTGCGTGTTTTATTTTGAACTTGAAAAGCTACAGAATCAACTTATTTAGTTAATATAATAATAGAATAGAGCTCAAAGCACAACAGCACAAATAGCTTTCACTCAACAAACAAAACAGACAGCAATTAAACACGGGAATGGCAGCCATTAACGATTGTTTTACGATTTAAAATATCATGTTTTTCCTATCTTTACGCATCGTAATGGCTTTTCCTTCTCGTTTCCATCAAGGTATCAAAAACAACAAACTATTTCTAATGTTTTAAAGGCAATTAAGTATTTTAAACATGTCAACGTTTCATTTTGTAATAATTTTGGATACTGTTTCAAATGTACAGATCATTTTATATCATGTTTGTCTAAAACGATATTTAATGTAGTACATAAGGAAAATGAATATTGACAATATGATGTCCAGCGTTTATCGCAGTCGCTAATTTTATTAAAGTTAGTGCCTAACAATATGTGGTAACATCTCTTTCTAACATCCACGGGAGGAAAACGAGCGTTTTTGGTGCTTATTCGCATCAGATAAGGATTCTATTTGCACAATTGACCTTAGTACTTTGGCTGTGATGTAATGACCGATTGATGAATATGAGGGCGTTTGGGAAGTCAGGAATATAGCTCTTCGCAAATACCAAAGCTTTTAGAGTTTATAGACAACAAGTCTGGTCATATGTATGATAATAGTTCACATTGCAAGGCTGTCAGTATTTGATTATGAGAAATATTTTTATCGCAAGGAATTTAAAAATTTCGATACAGCACCAATATCTTAGATACAAAAGGCGCTTAGGGTAGTTTGTATTAACACTCTTCATGAAACTATCGCTTTTGTCAATAAACGAACGCTGAGCCAAATTCAGTCGAGACAAGAGTCGCGCGAACCAATCCGATATTTCTACACTTCAATACCAGATTAAATAAAGACAAGCTTAGCTTCACAATTTTTCAAAAAGTAGTATCTGGACTAAGCATATGTGTCAACAGGACAAAGCTGAGAAGACTACTTTCTTGCATTAAAGGACGACACCAAAATCATTTCCAAATCCGTTGCTATCTTGTAGAGACTTTTGAAATAATCCGGGCAATAAATGAAGCAGGGATTACAGATCACTTGAAGTGAGCTGATCTTGACTTTGAAAACCGATTGAGAATTAAGCCAAAAAGGATTCTTCAAAACAGAATAAATTAAAATTTCAATTTTAAAAAAACTATTAAAGATTTTACGTCCTATTTTGTAGGTGTGTCTTGTAGTAGGTTTGTGTGTGGTGTGGCTAGTGTTCTAGTAGTTGGGTGTGTCTTGTAGTAGGTTTGTGTGTGGTGTGGTTAGTGTTCTAGTAGTTGGGTGCGTCTTGTAGTAGGTTTGTGTGTGGTGTGGTTAGTGTTCTAGTAGTAGGTTTGTGTGTGGTGTGGTTAGTGTTCTAGTAGTTGGGTGCGTCTTGTAGTAGGTTTGTGTGTGGTGTGGTTAGTGTTCTAGTAGTTGGGTGTGTCTTGTAGTAGGTTTGTGTGTGGTGTGGTTAGTGTTGTAGTGTTCTAGTAGTTTGGTGTGTCTTATAGTAGGTTTGTGTGTGGTGTGGTTAGTGTTCTAGTAGTTGGGTGTGTCTTATAGTAGGTTTGTGTGTGGTGTGGTTAGTGTTCTAGTGTTCTAATAGTTGGGTGTGTCTCGAAGTATTCATATTGTATTTAAAGCTTATTTAGCTCGCAGATTTCAGCGCGGAACGTGTTTTCTACCCCGGCAAAAACTGCCTTATCGTTTATTATATCAATCTTTTCCAAATTTAAAATCGAATGTTTTTCAAGTGCTTTGTTTTAAGAAAGTAACAGAATTATAAAGCTCTTCTTCAAACATGGCCTTCGCAGATCGCCGATTAAAGTAGATTTTGTTAAAAGGTTTTCAATAACCCCCCATTAATTCAGCGTCCGTCCACTAAAATTGATGGCGTCTGCAGGTAGATAGGTGCATTTGATCAATTCAATGTGAAGTAATTTCAGTTCATTACAAGGAAAAGCTTTATTTCTAACTCGCAATATGCTATACTATTACAGGTATTTCCTAAGAGCTCTTCAAGATCTTCAATAATGGCAACGCTAAATTAGCAAGTCTACGAAGACAAGGCACATTTTAAATAAAGGCTGTTTAGGTTGTGAAGATTGCAAAACCCTTTATAATTTGTTTTCTTTCGTAGTTTCGTATTGCTGTAATGAATGTCTCTTTATAAATTATTTGAAAAGCCATAGCAAAGTAAAATAAAGCATTGCAAAACAGCGTCCCTCTCTCTAGGGAACTTGCATAACTAAAGAATTAAAATCGATTTTAAGCGTACATTTCCACCGTACTCAGCGTGTTTAGCCAACATAAAATCCAATCTAACTGCGGGATATTTACCGACTCTGTTCGAAAAGTAAATTCCTGTTCAAGAAGGAAGCTAGCCGAGGACGATTATTTGTGTGTGGGGATGCCGCCATCCTGTGTAGACAGACTAAACTCAATTATGCTTATTTAAAAAATACGAACTATATAGACTCGCAAGTCAAAATATATTCATCAGGAACATTAATTTGATTGATTTACGATATAGGAATGCAGATGACGCGAGTCCGGCGCGGCTCAAATCTTTCTACGTTTGAACTTCCTCGAAAATACTGCGGTAGCTAATTATGAACGTGTTTTTATCCTTTGTAAGGCGAGGTTTTTAGGGAGAAAAAAAATCGTAGATTTAAAAAAAAAATTCCTTTGAGAGCCGCAACGCTGGAAGGCAACGCCTTTAAAAACAAAAAACAATAGGCCAAAAAAGAATTATTTACGAAGGAATCTCACGCTAATATTTGGAAGGAAAAAAGATATCAATCTCTGAATTTTTTTTTCGGATCTTGGAGATAAAATTAGTAAGGATTTTCTCTAGAAAAATGCTAATGAGCAGGTATATTTTTTCTTCAGTAAAATGGCTAATTTTTGTATTATTACATAGGAAAGCAATCTAGTTTTTTTCTTAATTGTGGTCGCAAGTGAATCTTATTAAACTGTCTTGGTTAGATGGTGATATTTTAACTAATCATAGCTTTATTTTTTGGTAAGAAATTGGGAGAATTAAACATTGGTTGATAGCCAAGTTGTTACACAAAAATCACTTAGACTAGTCACTCTTTGTTAAGGAAAAAAAATGATTAAAAAACATTTTGTGAGATAGGTTAGGTGGCGGATTAAGGAAAATTAATCGACACGATATAGAAGTTAAATTAGAAAAGGTTGAAAGAGTTAGATGGAATAAATGATATCGATGAATACAAGGGGAAGTTCATGTTGAATTGGTTAGCGACGTCTAGTTCGTTTGATTATACAACGATGAGTAAGAACAGGAGTTGATAAAATGATGAACCAATTCAAAAAGACAAAGAACTCTTCAAAAAAGACAAAAAACCTCATTAGAATTACAAGCATGAACTGAATTAGACATAGAGAATATTCGACATTTAGCAGACAAAAGTGGAGAATCCCAACGGTTTGGATTTCAGTACAAATATCTATCAAAAGCTGATGTTTACAAAGTAAATTAATCTTGCGAAAGAAAGATCAATGGCTAGCTTGGAATGATATATCTGCGACTTCAAAAAAATAAGAAATTATGACAAATAGTTGGGCTTTTTCATTTCCTTGTTAATTGACACCAAAAAATAATGAATTGCTTGACAATTACAAAAAGGTAAAACTCCTTCATTTATACATTCCATAAGATCAGAAATATAAAATTCGGTCCAGGAAAATAGAATCAATTGATTTTACCCCTACATCGTTACGTAATTTTGAGGATTCAAGATTACTCTAGAAAACACCAATTAGAGCTGTTTTGATGCCGTGTGCTGTGAGCAAAATATATGTGTAATAATCTATAAAGGTAGTGAACAAAATGATTTTCTTCATCACTGAACGAAAGATATTTCACACACAAATTAAGGGGTGTGTTGAGTTTGAAGGTGTCGTGAAATTCCGTTTTTTCCCCTTTCTAAAATCAAAAATTCAAAGCTTAGCTAAGAATATATAAGAATTACACCTGCCAAGGTCAACTTGCAGAAGATCATGTTTCATAGATTATTTTAATTTGACTGAAAATGCGATTTGAGACAAGAATATTAACTTGAAGATTATTAAATTAATTAACAGATCGTAAGGATTAAAAGCTCCCTTGAATTGAAATGACCATTTTAGAAGAAAAGTGGAAATGAAAAAATAAGTGGAAAGCGGATAAAAGGCTCCTACGAGCACTAATGCCTGGGTTGGGTAGTTTGTATTTTCTCTCTCAAATAATTGGTATCAAAAAATATTCTACATTAAAAAAACAGTCTTTTATCAATAGGTAAAATGTAGATAGTAACGTAAAAAGTGAATATCCTTAGCTAGACTTAGTTGTGGGAATGAAGAGAAGAAAAAGAAAAATGCTAGTCATTCTAGTTCGTGCAGGTGTTGGATGTTATTTTCCTTTTCGTTTTAAGGCAATTGGAATTGTTGCCTTCGGGTGTATGTAGAGCTACATGTTGATCATCGTCAACTTATACTCGAGGAAGCCAATTTTGACACAGAGGAATGATAGAATTTGACATTATTCAGCTAATAAGCTGCCAAAAATACCAAAATTATCAGAAAAAGATTAGAAATCTCAAAGATTAGATAATCGATATAATACAAAAAACATTTCAAATTATTTCTCGTTTTTTTTAAGTCAAAAAAATTGACCTCACAAACCTCAGCTTTAACGTGAATTGGCTAAAATTGAAAAAAGGATTAAAGACCCACTGTTCCATTTGCGATAATTCTCTCTAAAAACCAAATAATCTTATCTGTAATTAGATTTTTTCATTCAGAGTCAAGGGGATTGGAAGAGAACTCCCGCGTCTAGTTGAGTTGGCAAGCCATTCACGATGAACCAAAGATCAAATATATCGGCGAGTGTTCTGGACGTAGTTAATTACTAACTTAATCAAGTTTGTCACAGCCATGTAACTTAGTCTGCTTGACTCCTAAGGTACAATATTTAAAGATATTGTGAATATGGCAGTGAAATAAAAAACAAGAGATCAAAAACCTACATGACAGATTGGCAATTTGAGACGTAATTCTTAAGCAGGTTATTCCTATTGAAGACTAAGTGCCAATACTCCTAAGAATTGAAATGAAAGAAAGAAAGAAAGAAGGACGTAGAAAAAAACCAAAATAAAAAAGTATTGAAAAATCAAAGAGAATGGTGATTAAAAATTTGAATATAATATAATAATAAAGTAAGAAATATCTAAAAGAAAAGATCTAGAAAATTAAAATGATATATTTTGAGTAAAATGAATTAAGAGAATTTGGAAAAACAGGTGTGGAAAGAAAAGAAAAAATGAAAAAGAAAAGAAAAAAATCAAGCCTCAATTATTAATTTAAGTAATTTTGGTGGGGGAAAAAAATGTTTAAAAAAGGGAAAAAACGCAGTCCAGACAAAATACAAGGAAGTTAAACTAAAATGAACAAATTGACAATTTGTAGATAAAAGAATTTGTAAGCAAAAATAAATATGGAAACATTCATTTGTGAAAGGGAGTATTTGCTCTATAATTCTTAAGTAAATTCCAGCCTTCCAGAAGCATTTTTACGTCTTAAAATAATGAACAAAATGGAAAGGTGATAGATAAGTGACAATCTCAAGGATTTTATAGTGTATATTTATCTACACAACCATTAGTTTTGGGAAGAATGTTCAAGGAAGATTTTAGTATTAAGACAACTGGTCATTTTGAAGACAAATCAAAGCAAAGAGTATAATATGTGCAAGGTAGCTTCCATGTGTGGCTAAAAGGGCTTATTTCCCATGAGCTTAAATTTCCTGAAAATCTTAAAATAAGTCTTTCTGAGCATTGCTTCTAAACTAATTCATTTAAATGTGAAAAAATTCCAATACCAAGGGAAAAGCTTTACAAATAACAGCCACAAGACACAGGAAATACTTGGAAACACACTTATTTTTCAAGAGACAGTTCAATAAAGCTTAGCAAGAAAACTTTTACATTAGCAATACCCTAAATTGTTTACAATTTTTCACCTGCTGAGGGATGAACATTGAGAAAAAGACATTCACAAACACATACCTCCGTAATTAGGCACACACAGTTTGAAATCTAAAAACATCAAACTTTTAAAATTGAAAGTAGAAGAAAAACAACTTATATGAAAGCTAGATTTGCAATCATTTTAGTAATAGCAACACTACGCATGTAGCTTGTTTTAAAGAAGGGAAAAAAACATCAACAATATGAAAATTAGATTTATAATCATGATTGTGAAAACATTTTATCCTTATTAATAATTAGCAATGCAAAAAAAAAACTTTCTAGGTTCTTCTGTATGTACGTTATTGGATACTTATCTTTAAAGATTTCAGCCTTAATTTTGGAATATTTGGGGATATTTCGTTTCATATATCAGAAAAAGTTCGTGACATATAACTGAGATGACATTTGAAATGTTTATTGTTCAAATACTCATTTTAAGATAGAAGAAATGGAACCACAAGAAAGCAGAACAAAACCACAAACTATCCAAACATTGACACAATTATTTAGAATATGAAAAAAGAATAGTGTGAATTATTTCAATCACTACAAATTTACATCCAACATTTCCTAGGGTATCCTTCTATTAGAAGCTTTTTGGAGATTTACTAAATAGGTAAAAATAACTAACACCACGTATGCTTTGCATTTAACATGAAAATATTGAATCCAATTAAAGCAGCTGGAAATCTTAAATTTAGTCAAAAAATTTGGCAATTGAAAGGTATTTCATTCTATGAACTTATATTGTGAAGGAGTTTGTTACTTAATATGGTGTTCATGTGTATATTTGCACTGGCTTTGTTGTGAATTAATGACCACGCTGATCCTATTCATCCCTGCAGCTCAAAATGTGCAGGAGAGAGATGATGTTGAGGATAGTTTGATCAAATGATCAGAGACAAAACAGATAGTCTAGCTGTCTACTTGCTGAGCAAAGATTTGACAATGCTTGAGGGAACTATGATATTGCCATGAGAAAAGCATAATTTATGAATACTATTATCATATTTCTCAAATCGAAAATCTTTTTTCGATCTTAAGTTAAAGGAAAATCTACTGCCTTCGTAAGCCAGTAAAAAATCTAATGCTTCTAATGCTTGAAATATCTCAGTTGGAAAAAAATGAAAACCTTGTGGAATATTCACCGGTTTCCAAGTCAAGAAAAATTGTTCCTGCTTTTAAGAGTATAGGTATGACCATTAAGAATGAAACGAAGAGTAATATAATTTTCAATTTCTAATGCCTAATGAAGAAAACATATTTAGTTTCTGGTAATTATACTAGAAACCCAAATCATTATACTAACAATACATCGAAAAGAGAAAAATTATCAGGTTAAGATTAAAGCGCAACACTTCTGGCTTGATTTCTGAATCCCTTCTTTCTATATTTAATGAACAAAAAGGAAGGAGGTTTAATTAAACAAGAGAATGGTAAATTGAATAGAAAATTATTTTTAATTTCACAGTTTTTCTTGTTTTTTATTTCGCAACCCAGATATGAATATATCTCAGCTACGCTAGGCAGCTGCAGACGATGTTCATCACTCTCAATATTCATGACTCTTTTGTCACAGATGTTTAACTGTATTGGGAATAAAATTATTCGTTAAAATGCTACTTTTCTCTTAACCTTTTTCTCAACAACAAAAATCAACCAAATTTTGAATTTCAAAGAACAAACGAAAATTCCTTAATTTTTTAAGAAGTAAAAATTGATGGACTTAATCATTTAAAAATGCACTAAAAAAATCATAATATAATTTACTTTTGTTTCCAATAAGAAGTTAACTGTGTAATATCAAAAAGATTTTAAAAACATAGCATCGCTTTGAATCCATATATATAAACATGAATAGGATGGAACAAGGGTTGCAGTAATGTGGGAAATTTTCTAATTTGAGATAAGACTCTTAGAGAAATGCCACATGTTAATACATAAATATCCCTTAGTCCAAGAAAATTAAAATTAAAATTTCAAACCAATCAGCTTAAAGATAACATTAAGTGATATCAGAAATGACTATTCTTGCACTTTGTCTCATTTGACTCAAGGTTTAAGCTAAACTTAATCAATTTATGTTCTAAAGAAGGAAGATTAGAGGCAAAAATGGCCTGTAGAATGAGCATATCAATTCAACTTGTTGAAATATTTTTGGAGTGGTTCAATCAAAAGAATTTGTCCCAGACAAATGAGAAGCTTTGAAAGAACTACTATTCTTAAATGGGAATTCAAAAGAACTTCATTTTATCCTTTTAGTAAATTCGTTCCATTACTTTTCTTCAACAGAAGGCCTGCTGACTGATAAAGAAATTCAGGATGTTCACAATCTTCTATAACCACACATATTTGGTTCAATCCTAGTATATTACCATAAAGGCTATTATCTTGACCAATCATTTTCCTTTAAGATGAAATAACAACGACAGGTGATGACACATTCAGGCCTTTCCGACTCCTCACAGAAGAATCTTTTCTCGGAATTTAAAATCTACATTAAATTTACTGAGCATAAATGAAAATAAATGAGAAATTTATTGAAAAAATGAGAAATATGAACTTTTTTTGAATACCCCAGCATGAAAATACCAAATAATTTGAGTAAAGAGAGAAAAGAATAAATAAAATATAAACAAGATTATAAATAAGAATAACGAGAATGGAATTATGTTATATTCATTATTCAAGAGAGAAGGAAAAAATGCAGTTGAGTCAAATGCCTTTTCAAAAATTTTTTTAACTAAATCACAGACCAAAAATTTAAGTATTTTTGAGGGATCAAAATTCTAATACGCTTATAATTCTCTTTCTTCAGCTTTAAAATATTTTGTTTTTGTCATTTGAGAAGTGATATCCCAAGTTATTATTATTGAATGAATGTTTATAGTAAAACCCAAAAAAACTCTTAGTCCAAGGCCTTAAGGTAATGAATAATCATGTATTCACACACTCTAATAAGCCCCTGGGCAAAATAGCAAAACATTTGGAAAAAAGAATTGAGAGGTCAAATTCTTCTATACAGTATAGCAATCTTTTGAAATTCCTGAACACGTACGAATGATCATCCTAAAACGTTGCGGATATTCAAGCTCAGAATGTTTACACATTAAAAAAGAATAGTGAATGTCTATACATATTACACATCCTATATATTACACTACAATTTCAAATCTTTTTAAGGCAATTTTGAAAAAGGTACAATTTTGAAAATTCCTTTATATCTGTAGTTTTTTTTTAAAATTTCAATGAAGACTAGAGGATTTTGATCATATCTTTGATCAATGATTTGCTAAATCATTTTGAAAAGTCTGCGAATGCACTTACTGGATTCACACTGTATGGTAAACAGACATTAACCTGCTTTTGGAATTACCATTACAACTTAAATTTCAATGGTCTAAGTATAATGAAATAGAAAAAGAATAGACGAATCTTTCCTGTAATCATCATCTGTGTACTCTTTGAATATATGTTCATCAGTGTTTAGTGAAGAATACAATATACTTTTCCACTATTTCTCTCAATATTTTACTGGTTTAAAATTTATTTTATTCAGTGTTTTCACCCAATATGACTTCCCTTCAAGCTTATCTGTATTACGCTCCCATAGAAAATGTCTTAAAACACCTGCTCTGTGACCAACCAACCATATACAGATCAGTACAATAAATGCATGAATATTACTGAATGACAAATTAGAGTTCAAACAGGAGCAGCTAAAGCAAAATGCTGTAGTTTTATAAATATTGTTTTTTTTATAAAACTATTCTTTAAAAATATCTTTCTCTCTTTAGCTATGTCCAACTATGAAAAACTAAGAGCATGTTCCTTTATCAGTATAATTATCTGTTTGATAATATATGAAATGCATACATTAATCTTTTACTAGATTACCTGTATTTATTCATCTTTTTTCAGTGCTTGTGATCCTCCAATTCTTTATTTCATAGATGACAAACAGTCCATATCCTTGTTCCAATTCATTCACCAAGTGTAGTTCCATTCCAAGTCCCACAACTAGGCATTTCCTCTTCTTGAATCAATTAAAAGCAAAATAAAAACGATTTCTCCTGGTATAGTTATCGATATCAGCTGTTATGGAATTGATCAGTTTAGTAATTTATGATAAAACCAAAAAAATGGAAAAAATGAAATCTTTTATGACAAATTCCTATGAGGAAGAAAAGTCTATTATACCATTTTAAATCTAGACGTACTAACAGCATGTATCAAAACGAAATTCTCAACTAAATCATAACTGGAATTACTTCCTAAATGAAAGAGAAAGAGAGAAACGCATTTTCGAACGTAAACTGAAGTAACAAAAATAGCGAAAATTTTCTCAAACGCTCTGAAGCGTGAAGACAAATAAAGGTTCAAGGATCAAATAAAAAGGGGGAAAAATTATTTTACGAGTGATTACACAAACTAAAAAGAACAAAAACAAAAGACAAGAACGGGTTAGAAGTTAAAGAAAATTTAATGAAAGCAAAAACTCGATGATTACAGTAGACAACAAAAAAAGCCTTGATAAAGTAAAGGCTCAAAAATTCCGTCACTAAGAACGAAATAAGAATAAAGTAAACACCAAGATTTAAAGAAAAAAATAAATTTGTCAACATCGTACAACTTACTTAACATGAAATAGCTATCTTCTTCCATAGAATAGCCGAAATAATACTCTTTATAATATACTGAAATGATGCTGAAACCAGCTCCAAGTCTCTCTAAATATTTCTAGAATATAGCAATAATAATAATAATAATTTCTCGAATCGAAATATATATATTTTTGGTGTGTTCGAAATGCTTTCTTTACACTATTAACTTTGTATTTATAATTTTATATTTGGCTTTAAATCTTAGCCATCAACCGAATAAATCTAGAAGTTTTTCTCCGAATACTTTTTTGATTGGAAAGTGAAATATAGATTTTAATATAATACACCAAAATCGATCGAATGATCGAACAAAAAAACACTGAATCTAGCTACCATAACACAATGAAACCCTCAAAAAATGCTAGTAAACAAGAAAGAAAAAAAATAGTAAATGATAATTAAAGTGGGGTTTTCTTGGCAACAGTAAAGGCGGTAGAGTTGAAGAATTCTTGTCTGCTTGCTTGTATATTGCTCTGGTGTAGAACTAAGAGTTAGTGCTCTCAACTACGTGGAATTTTATTGTTTTTGTTGGTCTTGAAGGAGACTTGTAGCATTTTTCCTTTATGACAAGTCCCATTTAGAAGACAGATAGCGTAATATGCTTCATCATAGCTAGGCATGTTCACGAACCCATACCCTTTATCTGCCTTCAGTTCAATGTTGACAATGGCCCCATAAGGACTAAATAATTTGTACAAAGACAGAGGAGTAGCGTCTTGAGGAAGACCATAAACGAATATACACCATCCTTGTGGAGTCAGACCTTGAACACCATTTGGACTGCCAGGAGAAGTCGGTGAAGTCGTGGAATTGTGACAGGAAGGTGCTGGACATGAAGAAGAGAAGCCGGTAGCTGCAGCAGCAGTGAGTGGAGAATATCTCAAGTTCAACATTTGATGATGGTGAACGGGTCCTCCGCTGAAGTTTCTTTGAGGTGTCAAAGCTCGAGTTAGAGGAGAAGGAATAGCTGGTTGTGCTGGGAATTGAGGTTGCCGTGTATTAGGAGGGTTAGCAAACTTGACAGTAATTTTGTTAGTTGTGCCGGGTAATGGTCGATTGTTTAGTTCATCTATGGCAGCCTGTGCCTCATTCCTTTTGTCAAATCTAACAAAACCCGTTCCTCGACCTTCACCATCTACGTCTTTTAAAACTTTTGATGTTATAATTTTCCCGTAAGGCCTGAATAACGCATCTACGTCTTCTTCTTTAAAATTTTTCGGTAACCCACTGATATACAAATTCGCATTTTTGATCTCGCTGGACGATGGCCTCGCAAAGCTCACTTTGAGCTTTTTATTTTGAAGTCGAGCTCCATTCATCTCTGCCACAGCTCGATTAGCGTCTTCGGCATTTTCATAATTGACAAAAGCGTAGCCAAGACTTTGTCCAGTAGCTCGATTCCGAATGAGTTTACAACTAGTGACATTTCCCAAAGTCCCAAACATTTGTTTGATTTCATCTTGGCTCATATTTGGAGGTACATAGTTAATGATGAGATTTGTCTTTTCGTCTCCTATTCCTGATCCATTCTCCATCATAACATCGCCATCTACACCACAATCTTCTTCGATTTGTTGTGATTTTTCGTTCATCATGTCCAACATCATAATCCACTGGGGTTGTTTTTGAATGAGAGAAGTTTGGAAAGTCTTAAAAATCGAACGAATTAATTACGGGGTCGGCCAAATGAACTGAAACGAGCAGAACTCAACTAAACGTCAAAAATTCGAATCAGAAATGAACTGTCACCGATGGCGGTAAAACTTATTTATGCTGCACGTGCTCACCCCACATACAATACAACCAGCCCCCCTCTAGCCACAGACCACACCACCCCACCCCTCCCCTACTAAAATACGCACTCCGTGTAGGGGAGGACAAAGGCAGGTGGTGATTCAATCAAAATCATATAGTTTCGTAGAATTAGCTAAAAAAGCGTATATTCTTTTATTTATCGCTGATGGCAATTATAAGTATAGGGGGATTTAATCGTTTTAAAGGTATTTTTAGTGTGGAAAATTCGTTTGTGTTGAGATCATGGTGTGAGGTAGAGATACTGGGGAGTTTTTAATTCATTAGGCAATCTTTGACAGCCGGAAGCCAAGCTACAATAGTGAAAGAACGAGGCTTTATGTATATTGTAAGGTGAAATTCTGGCTTGCTGAAAGCAACTTCTAGTAAATATAATATTCAAATCAACTTGAAATGAAAACGAAAGGTATATTTGTCGATGGTTCTGTTTCGTTATGGGATCGATTCAGTGGATTGTGAAATTACCGGCTAAATTATAAAAAAATAAATGTTGTACAAAAACGTGAATATAATCTGTACATTTATTCTCATGTAAATTTAATATAGTTCATATTCGTTTAAAATAGACACTTAAATTTCTGTAATAAAGGTAGTGCTTTTTATCTATTCCTTCAATCAAAACTAGGCCTTCTGTTTTTTGGGACTCGTTTTCTGCGCAACCCCACAGGCAAGATACTGTGAACTGTTCATATTTTGGGTTCAGTCCTCGTCATAGTGTAGTAGGAGGTGGCCAAAATATTTTTTTGGAATGGACAGGCTGTCCTTTGATTTCCGCTAGTTGTGATGTTTGGATAAACCCTTTCGGAAGACATTCAGCGATTGGCGGTTGTGGTGAGCTATTACGTTAATTCTTTAGAGAAATTCCGACGCGACGCGACAGTCAGATCTGACACGAAATATAGCCGAATACCAACTGATTGTAATCCCTAGAAAGGCGGTGAGCTTCGCAAAAACGGAAACACCACCATTCCTAGCTAATATATGCAAAATACCAAAATCATTGCTCGATAAGAATTTGCGGTTTCCAGTGAAGTATTAGGCAATCAACAATAAGAGAACTTTGACTGGTAGATTTGATAATGTGCTCAACTTGTGGTGCAATTTTTTCGTATTGTTTTTGTGAACGATGAAAGAATAAGTGCAAAGCTATTTTGAGATAAAATGATGGAACAACAAATCGATAGTCATAATGTTATATGCTCTAGTCCACCTTGGCCAGGCCACGCCTCGACAACGTACATCAGTCCAGATGTTCGCTGTCGCTTTTTCAAATTAACACAAATATCACTCTTTTATTTGAATAATCAAAAAGCCTATTTACACCAAACCTCTTGAAAGAGTCTAGCTTTTAATCAGCAAAACAACAGTGAAAAAGAAATGAGTTAGCGAAGAAGAACAAACAACGCAAATAAAAAGGGAGTCAAACCAGGAAAAAGCACTCTCCGGCCAGTTGATATGTCGAGTGGCCCACTAAAAATACTAAGTAATAAAAGCCTCATTCAACCTCGAAATAATCCACTTCACGGAGAAAACGCTATTAGCAAGCCAATTTTTGAGGAACTACCGCCAATGAAGTTTGAGATTACATTTTCCATACTTGTTAAAGGCTTTACAGCTGTTCTGGTTTGAATGATTTATGGCGCGAATCGTCTCAGAAACGACGGTTTTTCTCACATTGGGGCATTTGTATTCGCTCAAGTGTCAGACAAAATAATTTCCAACAAGGATATATAATATGTACGCATTTGCGAATCAGAGTCTAGAGACTAAAGTCTTACAATGAGCGCACGTCAGGATATTGAGATAAAATAATCAGGCCATATAACAAATTCTTGATCTCCAGCTGTTTTGTGTTGTAAACTTTCTTAGTTTGTGTGAAAAAGGCCACTTGGTCCAAGGAATTTGCATCGCTTACTTTAGGTTTAACGAAAACAATTATAACATTGCAGATTACTGCAAAAATAGTATCTACTTAATTTTCCTTCATCACTTCTTACGATTGGTGCCATTTCTCATTGAAATACTATACTGCGCCATGTAGTTTTTATTGTTTTTATTCACATCGGTAAACCGCAGTATAAAATGGCTTTGCCTTTTCAAAAGTTTTCAATTGCGAATGCCCGGAAAGAAGAATTCAAATGCGTACAGAAATAAATGGTTGCGATTCGTCTAATTCTATAGTTCAAAACTACATTTTCGACCACATACTGATACGGGTACTTAGCAAGACATTTTTTTTTTTTTTTTTTTGTAAAATGTGTTTGAAAAGATATATGCGATACATACACATCAAGTCCTAGTGTGGTACATTAGACCTGAGTGGTAAATAAAATATGTAATTTTTAGAGCCCATGACCCCGAATTTTGTTTGTGCTAAGACTTGTGTTCGTTTGGGGCCATTTGCGCACGGCCTAGCGGGCAAATGGGATGTTGTATACTGATATGCGCATGCGCTTAGACAGTAGGAAAAATATATATCTTGAGAAATATATAGCTCCCCTTTTATCGCTATATCTACAGACATTACGCACTTCACTCCTACCTCTATTAGTGCTCCATCTACAGTGCTTCTCACTGAATAGCACGCGCAGAATCCTACAACTTGCCCCCATGGAGTAAGTAGGGTATTGGTGAACATCAATCAAATTGTTTTCATCACACTCTTGAGAAAACACGATATATTTTCAAAGGGCAGTGTCCTTTGGGCAGTGGCATTTGTAATGTCATGGAAACGCCTTGATTGATTTCCACGTGAATTACAGTTTCAGCGTTAAAAGACATCAAGCTAACGTAGAAAAGTATACTCAACTAATTATAAACAGCTTATTCTAGATTGTGTGTATGATGTTCAAGCAGTGATGCGCAGTGTGTCGAATCGTAAAAAACCATTGCTGAAGTCTGCGTTAGCAGACCGCAACTGAACCGAATCTCAAAAATACCTCAGTCAAATTTTATCGATGCACCGACACAAGCTTTTAGTTGATGTAAGTCGGGGCATGGTTTACTCACAGATCGAAACTTATTGTGAAGGGAGCAAGACCAGAGAACCTGAAAAAAAAAACCGTCACCACTAAACCACTCTTGATTTGATGAATTTATGAGTAAAGTTTTGGCGCTATGAAAATGGTTTCAGGCTAGAAATCCTTGCAATCCTGTGCGCACCTCGCAAAAGAGATGGGGAAGCCTTTGAACACCTTTACCGGAAATGTCACGTCATATGCTTGTCATCAGTAGCATGTTACGTGACTTGGCGCTATGGCGTTATATTCCCGACAAAATTCAACATCAGGCTTTCAACATTCTTATAAAGAATTCAGTGTTTCACTTGCAATGCAATATTGTTAGTTGCTTTTCCGACATTGAAGATTTCGATTTCAACTTAGCTGTAATCTCGTCCAACATTCGAGTTCCACGATTGAACATTCGTTAATAGCTTTCCGTGCCTGGACAAAATTCAACATTGCTCTTTTTATGGCGTTATATAGCAGCAGTAAGGGGGACTCGCGATCGATGCCAAAGATTTAGGGGTTTAACCCGCGGAATTGCGAAGATGGGTACAGCAGATTTACGGGTATTTTACCAAGACCTAAAGTTATTTTGGTATCGCAAACGGAGGTTAAAATATTCCTTAGATATACATGGCCACCATCAACGACATTCAAAACAAGACTGTGCGCAAGCTCGGAAATCAGGTGATGGATAACTCAGACGCTGACTTTGTCTTCGCTACATTTATGGAGGGAAAGACAGACAAAACCATGAATTACAAAATGGCTGAAAAGATAATCAACAGAATGCCAGCCGGCGATTACCGTTTGGAGTTGACATTCGTAAAGTACTTAGACGGCGAATGGATAATAGAAAAGGGTCGTAATCCTATCAGAGCGTCTGGTAAGCAGAACCTGTTCGTTTTAAACAAGCACACGCGACCGGGAGCATTGGAGGGAATAGACATGTTGTTCTATGAGGTCGCTTACCCGGTTACCGTGGTCATCTATGGCGCATATGAAATCAAGAAGCCGGATGTTAAAAAGTTAAGACCAATGCGCCATCCTGGTAACTGCGTTGGGAAGCTGGTTAGGGAGTTCTTCGAGGATTCCTCTCGGGGTGGTAAGCTTACGCCAAAGAGAAGAGAAGCCATCAGGAAATGGGAGCATTCTACTCGTAAGACTGGAGGAACCATCGAAAACATCAAAAAGTTAGAAACCGCGTTAGAAAGGCGCATACATGTGAAAGGCATAACCGACGGTTTTATTTACCCAGGAACGAAAAAGTATGGAGGCAGAGGTGCTCCTATCGTAATTTACCAACACAACGCACACGCATGGAGGGAGTTAAGGTTCCCAAGGAAGATGGAGACAAAGGTCTATAAGGAGTCGCCATTAACAGGATTAGTTTATGAGAATTCTATTTGGTTAATGGACGCGGAGGGGTGTCAGTTCATGAATCAAGATGGTACTTTATACCGACCAGAAGTGGAACATCAACGCATTAAAAGTGCATGTGAGACTTTAGGGGAAGACTTTTCAGACGAAGTGCTCAGCTCCCGCAGCTTGGACTTCTTAGCTGCCAAAAAGAGAAATGGCTGGAAACCTACCCCAAAGGAGTTCAAAGATATCTCCAAAGCCTGTGTAGAACACGGTCACGGTGGTCTTTGGAATATGGAGTACAACGAAGACCAATACGTCTCCTTAGATATGAAACACTGTTACCCCGCCAGTTTCAAAGGCCTTGGGGATTGTAAGGAGTATTATGACCGTTACGGACATCCAGACTCCCAATTCTTTCGCGTTGCGTTAGACGGCCACTACGACGCCCCAGCAACAGGATTCGTCAGACTGACCACCTGGGAGTTAGCAAAAGACTTACATCCCATAATTTACGCGTGGTACGGGAAGCATCTACAAGAGAAAGAATGGATACCAGTGCCATTGTTAAAGTTCTTTGAAGAGCGTAAACTCCTGAAATACACAGCGCATGAAGCCATACTTTGCCATAGCGCCTACACGAAGTGGCTCCCAGAGCACAACCCAACCGCCCGAATTGTCATAGGCAAATTTACCCAGGGCGCAAAAGAAGGAGAAAAACACATGCAACGGCGCCTAATAACAGACGTCGGTGAGTTAAACTTCCTCATCAAACGCGCGCATGACCAAGGAACGATGGTATCCGTAGAGAAATGGGACTACTTCATAGAAGGCCAAAAAGAACAGAAATGGAATGCGCTGTGTTATTACCAAGACCACAGACCGCAGTATTACCATCTGCGTGCCAGTATGTTAGCCTATGCGCACATTAACCTACTTGCGATGCTGCTACGGTTTGACAAAGAGGACATCCCACGCGTAGCCACGGATTCCTTGTATGTAAAGCCAGAAGTGTTAGAGAAGATGCAGGAGTTCTACACTGCCGACGAACTCGCAGAAAGTGGTCAATGGCGCGTCAAAGATGAGGAGATAAAAGCATGGAGAGGCCGTGTAGAATATCACGGAGAACATCTTTACGGTAGCGTGGAACCAACCGGGGAGCCTCTACCGTCGGTTGCGGACCCAATCTCTTACCAACGCTTCTCTTACCTTTACGGAACGGGAGGCAGTGGTAAAACTACCAGGGTTTTGGAACTCTTTCCAAAGATAAAGGTGTTAACGCCAACGCATCGTTTGGAAAGAGAACTCTGCGAAATGGGCCACGACGCTCAAACGTACCACAGCTTCTTTCGTTGGAATGGCCAAAAGTGGGTACCAGAAGCCATCCACGACGTACCACCGGTGATACTTTGGGATGAGATTTGCACCGTTCCTTTAGAAATCCTCAAAGAATTCGTAGAATTCCTCCGTGGAAAGTGTCAAGTAATATTCGCCGGAGATCCCTGCCAGCCTCCTCCAATAGCCGGAGAGATGCCCCACGAATGGCTGAAAGATTTCGTAGACCATGCGGAGGAAATTAACACCGACTACCGCAGCAAGGATCAAGTAAGGAACCTGAAAGCGGAATTAAGGGGGCTCAGTGATGCCGAGCAATGCAAGACACTGCGCAAACGCGTACGAGCGAAGAAATACGAGGACTTTCTATACGCCTGGCACCCTAAGGATCTGGTGCTAAGTAGTAAGCGCGCGGCACAGTCTCGCATACAGAAAGACTTACTCAATATACACCGAGAGCGCTTCCCTACGCATCCCGTACCTGTTTGCTACAAACCCCACGACACCCGCATGCAAAAAAGAGACGTCTGGGTACCTGGTACCGACATCCAACTGCAGAACGCAGTAACGCATGATAAAGCCTGGGTACCCATAGAAAAGGTGGAAAAAATAACCTCCCATCCAGACTGGCGCTTGGGCTATTGCATGACAGTCCACAGCGCGCAAGGGCTTACCATAAAAGAAACCTTATGGATCATAGACCAGCGGCTGTGTTGGAGCAACCTTATCTACACCGCCGTAAGTCGCGTAGAATATGCCAAGCAGTTAAAAAGAGCCTGGGGTCCGCAATTGCGCTACGACCGCACCCCAGAGGACGTAGCCAAAGAGAACATTGCTAAGAAACTCCTTCGCTACAAAAGACACGACGAAGAAAAAAATATGACGTTCGACCTATGCGCGGACGACGTCTATAAGAAAGGGGCAAGGTGTGCCAAATGTAACATACCTCTACTATGGAGGTTTGACCCAAATGACGATCAGCAGTTCTCCGTGGATCGCATAAATAATAAACGCGGCCATTGTAGAGGCAATGTAAGACTGACATGCCTAGAGTGCAATCGGGCGCGCGGAGCAGCACTACTTTGAGTCTTTGGGGACTATGAGCAGCTCTTCCATGACAAATCCACGACTTGGGCCATTTAGGTAATACAACACGGGTTGCCATTCCTTGGTGACGGACTTTGAAATCTCATACGTTTCCAAAGACCAGTTAGGATCCGTGGCTCTCTTACTGCCACCTTCGAGTTCCCCCGGCTGATAGAGGTATCTGACCACTATGTTGCGGGGTAGCTTTTTTTCCTTCAGTCCGACCGCCCTCGAACTTCTGACGTAGGACTTGTGCTCCACGTGTTTCTTCTTCATAGCATCCTTGGGTTTTATCCCCGTAGCCCTGGCCGCCTCGTTGTTCAAAGCCGCGACGACCTGGGGGAGCCTCTGGGTCCATTCCCTGTTGCGTTTGGAGGGATTTTCCAGCTCTTTCCAATACTGGTACCCAAAGAGACGCTCGGCCAGGGTCTTGTTGAATCTTTCGACGATGCTCTGACCCCTGTGGTACTCTGCTTCGGCTCTTCTAATCTTAGTGTCGTGGTCTTTCAGGGTCTTAGTAACGACGCCCATGAACTCCGTCCCCGCATCCACTTGCAGCAGCTTGGGCCATTTCAAGACGCGCTTATAAATCCTACCTAGGGCTTCTGCGACTTCCCCAGAATCCTTACTGGTTATGGGTTCGGCGTCCTTGTATCTGCTTGCGATATCGACTACGGTCAATGCGTACCTATAGGTCTTTTTTCTCACCTTATCGTGCGGTAAGAAAAGCAAATCCGCCTGATGAACTTCATTGGGGGTATTTACGGTAAAGCTGGGCCTGGGAATGTACTTGGGCACGGGAAGATAAACCTGCCAGATGGTTTGTTTTTTCAACCAGTTCTTAGCCGTTTCATCTGATACCCTGGCCGCGGTCGCGAGTTTCTTGATGGCCGACGCTCCTTTCCAATAGCCTTCGGGTCCGTAGTAAATCCTTTTAAGTTTGTCCTCTACGCGGCCCATTATATGAATTCCAAAACGAGATTGATCTTTCGTCCGTTGAAATCCACCGTCTTTCCGTCCACTTTAATGGTGATGTTTATGCTTTCTACCAAATTAGACAAGTCATAACTCAAAGAAATGGGAGTGTATTCTTCTGAGTCAAATGGATTACCTTTGGGCAGGAACTTAGACATAAGAGAAGACTTTTCTCCATTGTTGTAACTATGGACTAAATCGCAATAGACTTCGTAAGAGGATGCGACTTTCCATTTCACGGGTATGGCTGTGTCGGTAATTGTTTTGCCCGAGGCACATAATAAAGATCCCAATGGGTCAGACTTTCCAAAAGTTACTGAATAGTTTGGCATATTATGTTTGAAGGTCATTTCGTGCGGCAATCCCGTGGTGAGAGTATAACCGTGTTTTGCTAATTCCTTAGCAAGGGTGATTGGTGTGTAATGTCCATCGGGCAGCAATACGCCTTGATAATTGCCGCCGCCTTTATGCTCAGTGACCAAGGCATTGACTAAATTATACCAAGAATTGTACAAAGAGCAACTAACCAGCCTAACCTTATGGGCTTTGATGGGGGGATTCAGATAAGTGGTAAAGTTATTTTTATCGCTTTCCAAAAAGACGATCATATATTACAGGGGACAAGTCTCCTTCTAGTGATCTGAGCTGCGCTCAGAGCAGATACGCCAAAGCTACGCCTCCTGCCAGCCCTGCGACTCCTACGAAGACCAGCTCATTGTCTTTTTGTTTCTTAGAAGGCTGGTAGTAATTCTTAAACTGAGGCTTTCTCAACCCCGTCGATGCCGCGGGGTGTGCTTGCGCATAAAGCTTAAAGGCGTAGTCTGTATTTTCGAAGTTCTTGTCTGCCTGCATCTTGTCTTGGTAGTTCTTGTCCAACCAATCCCTGTAAGCTTGTCTTTTTTCATTCCAAGCCGCCACGTCTCGCTGATATTTCTCCAGCGCTAAGTCGTGTCTCTTCCTTTCGGCGGCTAAATCTCCGCTGCGATCACCCCTGACTAATCTATCCAAATATTGACCACCATAATTAGCTCCAGTGAATGCTAAAGCTGCAATGACTCCACCTACGACCACGCTAGCCATTTATACATTAGGAATGTACTTTTCCTTCCGTAGGTAATCCTTTACCATGATAGCCCCGCCTACGGCAGCGGTCATTTTAGCAAAATTAGCGAAGCTCTTGCTTGGGTCTTCAGTAAAGTCTTCTTTGAGCACTTTCTTACCTACCCAACCAATACCCGCAACGATGGAAGTAATAATAGCTGCTTCTTCAACAGTTTTCAATAACGCGGTTGACATTATATTACAAAGCGAGAAGGTTATTACTCCATTTCAGGGATCTTACTTTTTCTAACAGCTGGTTCCACAGGTGCGTGCACGGGCGCGTGATATGTTGGCGGTTCTACTTTTGGCTTCGTAGCCCGCCATTGTAAGTAAAGGCTGCCTGCTGCTATAGCAACTCCTAACGCGCCAATGACGTATCCCGGATTAATAAAGGATTCCTCTTCTTTTTCCTCCACCTTTTCTTCTTTTTTGGCTTTGTTCTTCTTATTCATCTCCGCGAGCTTCTTTCCGGCAGCGACTCTGCCTGGAGATTTAGCCTTGGTAATCTTCTGCTCCTCTTGGGGCTGCTCTACCTTCGACTCTGGTTCCATTTATATCTAAGGACTTGAAGGACTTGATAAGTACTTGAGAAGGACTTGAGAAGGACTTAAGGACGACTTGGAAATAACCTGGGCGCGACCTGACCAAGTACTTAAGGACGACTTGACTAAGTACTTGAGGCGACTTGATCAGGTACCTCAGCAAGTGCCGCCTGGAAGACCTTTTCGACTTCTCTGTCCTTCTTGAAGTCCTTCCAAGACACCAGTACCTCCTTCAAGTCGACGTGCTGAGCTACGTGAAGTGCCGCGGAGGCGACTGCCATTAACTTACCGCACTTCAAAGACAACCACCCGCAGGTTATCTTAAGTTCTTGGGATATGACATAGTCCTCGCTAATGTCCTTCCGTAGTTGCTCCACGTCGTCTATGGGCAGTGCAAGTCCGAGGAGCTTGGTGGCCAGCTTAATGGCTGAGTCTGCTACGGCGTCCGTGGTCTTACTTGCAAGGGCGGCCTCGTACCTCTTATGGAACTTCTTAACTTCCTCTTCTGACAACTTATTAACTTGCTCATGGGTAAGTTCCTTGCCTATCATTTCTTTACACTTCCCAGAAGACACAAGAATGTTAAGTTGTTCCTTGAGGTTACTTTCATCTAACTGTGTGGGGACTTCATCTAAGAGCTGCTCAATGTCCATATACATTAGGAATCATAGATTCCAACCGTGTAGGGAAACCTCAAAGAGAAGATCATCTTGGAATGTTGGTGCGTTTTTAAATGCCGCATGTATTCATGCAACTGTTCCTTGGATATCTCACCGCCGTAGTCGCTTAAGATGGTTTCCAGGTCAGACTTACTGGGCGTATAAAATACGACAAGTGAACCTATGTTTTCCCTGAAGGGCTTAGAGACGCTGGTAAGCTGCTGGGAAAGCAACCAAACGCTGATATTGTCGTGTCTGCCGCTGAAGGCGAGTTTAACGAGCTCGGAAGTGCGCCTTTTTACGTCGTCCCCACAGGCAATGTCATCCAATATGAGGAGCGTCTGCGTATCTTTAGGGAATTGCTTATGCCAGAACTTCAAATGGCTGGATAACTCGTTAGGGTCTAAGATATCTACGAAGAAGTCGTCGTCTTTCACTCCTATGCCCGTCCAGGTGCGGTTATTCACGTAGGTGGGGCATAATAGCACGATGTAGTCGAAGCGGTATCTAAAGGGTCCTAATAGCTGCTCCACGACGAACTGGGTCTTTCCGCAGCCGGTGGGTCCTACTATCAGAGCATTGCAGGGAATATGGTTCGGATCCATTATATATACGATGGACCCAGTGGACGCAGTAAGAAGGATTGTCACCGACGCAAAAGATAAAAGAGACACCATAGAAATGCAAAGGGAGGAGATCGATCGGTTAAAAGAGCGCGTGCAGGAATTGTACGATGAAATGTGCGGTCTGAAGCGCGCGGAGAGGTTTGGTGCGCTTTTGACGATGGCCGGTTGGGTAAAAGAAAGCGTGCAGGACTTTATTAAGTATCCCTTATAAGGGTTAATAAATTCTTATTATATAATGAAGTGTAAGGATTGCGACAGGGAGTTCAGTAGCAAACAGGCTTTGCAGTATCACCAAAAAAAGAAGGTATGTTTTAAAGAGGTGGATAACGTCACCACCTGTGGCACTTGCAGCCGGCAGTTTAGCAGTAAACAGGCGCTGCGATATCACGTGGAAGGAAGGGTGTGTTTGAAGTCTAAGGAAAGACGCTGTGCTGATTGCAATCGGCTCTTTAGCACGCCCCAAATGTTGCAATACCACCAAGAAAATAGGGTGTGTTTAAAGGATGTGTGTGCGCGCTGTGGGGAGCTCTTAACCGACGCATGGCATCAACATAGATGTCGTGGTAATTATGATTTGGACGTCGTATGCGAGGAGCATGGTGATATCGCTGCGAGATGTTGCCCAGCGGAAACCATAAGGAAGTTAACTCTTCGTAAGAAAGAAATAGACCAACGCTTTACGGAGTTCGATCGCGCCGAAGGTACGCGCTGGGAGAACGCAGAGTATTGGAGTGCGCCCTGTGACGCGTGTGGCGGCTTAAGGAAAGGAGATGATCATATCTGGCAGTGTTTGTGCCCGCAGCATCGTCCCCGCGGTTTTAAGGAGTACTTGGATCGCTTTGATGATTGGCATGCCCAAAACGTGGAGGTAAGGAAAGCCCGTAAGTAAAGTAAGGTTTGCGCAAAGAGTCTCAAAACACGCTCTTATATTTATTAATATTCTTTGATTGTTTATTAAGAATAAAAGAAGAAACATTAATAAATATAAGGACCCCTTTTGGAGAAGGTATGCAGAACTCAATAAGAAAAGAAGATACATTAATAAAAATAAGGACCCCTTTTAAAGGTATATGCTAGCCTACGCAGCCGCCTTCTTAGGAGGATTCCTAATCACCCTTTCAATATATGGACTGTATTACTTGCGAACTACCTGCCGACTGCATTACCCCTCGTAAGCCGCGTAAAAAATACACCTGCCTTCATTGCGACAGGGTATTCTCCGAAGGATCCTTTGTGGGGCATTGGTGCTCCGCGGATCCTAAAGCGCAGCGGGCGCTTAACTACAAAGAGGAGATGGAGTGACTCTTCTTTCAATGTCAAACTTCCATCGGCCATTTACCTTACCATAGCTGCGTAAGTGGGTGAATTCCTCGCCCTGAATTACGTACCGCACGCAATCCGGCGCCCAAAGGGAATATTCCTTGCCTTCTAAGTCTTTGAGGACTAACCGTAAACGGTCGATGTCTTCGAAGACGACGTAATTTTTTATTTCGTATGCTTTACCGTGGACAAGATCACGCCAGTGAGCCAAGTTGAGCTTCATTATACCTATGGAATATCTTTAGGTGCGTTTTCAAAGTGGCGTAGGACTTAAACCGCTTTACACAGCCCTTACAGGGAATACGAATGCCATCCGCGTAATCCATCAAGGCACGGCAGATAATGTCGTAATCGTTGCTAACCATCGTTAGGTAACCATTTACGTCAAGCTGTGAGATTTTCTTAGATTGCTTCGCGGATAAGACGCCGTTTCCTTTTGGGGTTTTCAACTCAATACACAACCCGCGGTATTTCTTATGCGCATTTAGGATTAAAAGGTCGGGTTGACCGGCTTGGTAGCCTTTTCGCCAGCAGGTTATTCGCTTGCTGTCTGAATCTTGAAGTTCGCCAAGACCCGGCGCTATGATGAAATCGGGGTAAAACCTACGTGTGTAGTCGACGACCTTCGCGTGTAGGTCGGCTTCATTTTCGATCTTGAATACTAACTTGTTTGGGCCGCCAAACCGCCTTTCTATTGCATATTTACCCGTTTTCCTTAGCGCGGGTAGGACTTCCTCAAAGACCCAATCACGAAACTCCACAGCTTTGGGTAGTTTGGAGCTAAATATCAGTTCGTACAAACCAGGTTCGGATATAAACACGGCATTTGGTTGCGTAGTAAAGGAGCGGTGATTCGCAGCCCCTTGTAGATCAACCCATTTTTTCTGGTATTTCTCAGATACGTGTGCTCTAATTGCATCTCTAGGGCGCTCATAGCCCAACGCCAAAGCCACCTCCTTTGCTTTGAAGTACAAAGTTTCGCCTTGCACTATGCATTGCAGTTTGGTTTCGTTGTTTTTGAATACGCGAAGCATTATATACCAACGATATTTTTTATCAAAAGGATGAGCGAGTGGATCAATAGGCAACGCTCTTTAGCTGATTCATTTCTACGCTCAGTTGCGCGTCAGACACGACGAAGACGTAGCAGTTTATCCTATCGCCGTCGCCGGCACTGGCGTTTTTGGTGCGCTTGATCTCCAATGTTATGCCATCCTGCGTATTTACTAAACGTAAACCCTGACCATGTAGGTCTTCGTCGTTAATGGTGCGCATGTCAATCCATAACGCGTACTTATCCTTAAAGAATTCCTCGGGGCTAATTTGGTCACCAAACTTACGCATTGCCTCCCTGTACACGTCTGCGGGCTTTATTCCCTGCGAGTAGACCTTGTTTGGAACGCCGTTTATGTTGACCCCTACGTTAGTAATGTTGGGGTTGTGAAAGGCCTCGGAGTTGCGCTTACCAGCCTCATAGGGTTTGGCAAACACCAGCATCAACCCCGTAAGACTTCTTCGGGAGAGGTTAATGCTTTGGTTGATAACCTCATCCGTCTTATCCAAGAAGCTAAACGTCTTATACATTACTACGTGTTCGTAAAGGAATGCCTTCCCGGAGCTGTATTCCATGCCAGCGCTACGGGCCAGCTCTTCGCTGTACACCGTTTCGTACTGTAGCTCTAAGTTGGTAATAGAGTATGGGGTTGTTGTGGTAAGTGCAGTGCTTAGCCCACCAATGATGTTATTAGCATCTGCTAAGGTTACTTCAAACTGTAACTCGGATAACTGTCTTGGGTAATACACACCGTGATTCGTAATCACTTCAAAGTCCAGCGGTATGACATACTTGCTACCATAGGCTGTCTTTATTCGCTTTGCGTCTGCCACTGCGGTTTCTCCGCTGCCGTCAGTAGGTTGCGTTTTCGTAGGTGTGCGGACCTTACGTAGAATGACACTACCAATTCCTTGTTCTATCCTTTGCGCGCGGTCAAAGGCCGTCAACCATAAGTCTTTGTACGTGGTATACAGATCGTACCTATTTAAGTCCAGCAAGGATTCCCCGGCGAACTTTACGCGCATCTTAGAAACGATGTTGCGACCCACGTTGTTAACGATAATCCTTTCATCTGTGGGGCTTGACTGTACCGCTAGGTCGAACCTTAAAGCCAAGGTGCCGGGTACTAAGACTAGGTTATCCGTTAGGCGGGGCACGCCCACGTACAAGGTTTCTCCTGGCTTTGCGCTAGGAGGTGTGAATGTGACCCGGTGAAAGGTGCGTTCTGCTTTCAGCCCGCCAACCTGCTTAGGTAATACGTTGGGATTTAACTTTGAGCTTATCATATATAATGGAAGTAGAAGGAACAGACCCCGACTTCGATCCCACCACTGAGGAAGGTCAGGCTGACATTAACGACGGCGACGAAGAACCGCTGCTTCCCACCCAACAAGTCGACGATTCCCTAAGGGATAGGATTGCAAAGGCCCTAAGACATCCCAAAGCACGCGAGTACACGTTTCCGCGTGAGCACATAGAGCTTCAAAACATGGGCGAGCCGGAAGCAGCCGCGCGGGAAACCGTAGAGTGGGCAAAGCAGGAGCTAGAGCTGCGCTACAACAACTTTGATGCTGACGACGTAAAGCTCACGGAAAAGGGAAACAAAGTCCTCATAAGCGTCCAAGACTTAAGATTTCCCGACAAAGACCGCTGGACAAAACCGCAAAACCTCTTTGATGAGGAGGGCAACGTTAGGGGTGACGTCTTGAGATTAAGAGGCTTTCAGCGTGCTACTAGAAGCCTGTTAGAAAGGCTGCACAATTTAACCGAAAGGACCAACGCGGAAAAACGTGCCGCGGATCTGCAAAGGGAGTTAAGAGAAAAAGATGTAGAATATGCAAAGCAAGGTCAGCTACTTGCCGATGCTGAAAAGAAGTCCGCCCATCAAGATGAAAGAATAAAAGAAATAGGAAATCAGGTGGATCAGGCCCTGCGCGAATTAGACAAAGCACGGGAGGACTTAGGAGAAGCCCAAAGCTCTGGCGCCTCAGTGGAAGCGCTGCGGGAAACGTTGGAAGAAAGGGAGGAGGAATACATGAAGCAAAACCAGCGGCTTGCCGACGCGCATAGGAGGGAAGTCGAATTTAAAAATCAAGAAATAAGGGAGCTGGTAGACCAAAGAACCCAAATTCGACGCGATAGGGACCAAGCCCAAAAGGCCTTCGAACTTGCCCTGCAAGACCTAGACATAAGCAAGGAAGAAGCTAAGAACTTACGTACCACCATAGCTGGCTCTTTAGAGGAACGGCGACGGTTAATGGCTGAAATCAACACTAAGGAAGAACAAATCCGGCAAAGAGATCAGGCTATCGAAGACCTGGAGGGGCAAATAGAGCGGCAGCAGGAAATAATTGCTGACCAGACTCGCCCCGAAGAGGAAAGGGAGGCTGCCCAAAAGGAAGTAGAAACCCTTCAGGAGAGAGTTGCGGAATTACAGGCGCAAAAGGACAACCTGGAAAGAGAATTGGGACTTACCACCAAGGAAAAAATAAAAAGAGCTCTGGTGAAGTATGGTATTCCGCTGGCATTTGCGGTTGCTATTTCGAGCGTAGTAGGAGTTATCCTATCCACGCTTAAGGCTACAGGCGCGGGCGTAAAGAAATTAGGTAATGGGCTGACGGACTTGGGAAAAAAGATGGCAGCCGGCATTCCTGGGCTGCTGGGTTCGGTTGTTTCCTTGGCACTTAGGGCCGGCGGAGAACTGCTAAAGTTTGTGGGGAATAACATTTGGATATTAGTCGTCGCTATCGGCGTGGTATTCCTGAAGAAGATTCGGGGATGATCTTATCCTTGTATGTTATGTCGGGCTTATCGTCGTCGGGTGTCCGAGGTGTTCTCGACTGGGGATAAGTAAAGATAGTATTCGCACCGCCTTGATAATGCGGAACTAGTGGTATGGCTGTTATAGTAGAAATGGTTTTATGATTCCAAGTTTCATTGGGGTTGTTAGGTAATTTATTTATGAAAACCGTGCGGGTGCTAAGCCTACTATCTGGGAAAAGTTGTAGCTTAGCGTACTCACAATTAACCACCATTTGAAACGTCAACACGTAAAACGCCTCGGAACTATATCGATATGGTTGCGCCGAGAAATGAGAAGGCTCTCGATTATTAGCCGATATCCTAAAGGGCGCCAAAGGCTCATTATTCTCATCTATTAATCTAAGTCCTATATTAGATTGATACGCTGGAGAAAAGTTAATACTACAAATGATCAGTGCAAGACCTCCAACTTCAACCCACATTCCAATATCACGCCAGCCGCGATGCTCAAGAGTCTTATCTGTTAAGTAATAAACATGGTGGGTTTCCCTCTGATGTGGATTCATATATTTAAAGACTAAGCACTGTCAAAGTGCTAATGGTTAAATGGTTATAAGCCGTATCTCTTTGATTTTCTATGCTATTCACGCAAACGCTCCCTGAGTCGTCTACTCTTATTTGTAGCTTTACCTTCCCGTGACAGTTAGTGACCATATGAAAAGTCCAAGTCGTAAGATTCTCAGGGCTATTCGGTGGCGGCTCTACGGAGAAATGCGCAGGCTCCCTGTTGTTCGTCTTCGCGCGCATAGGCTGCAGTATGCCATTCTCATCCAGGAACCTAAAGCCCACGTTGGCATGGCCGGTCGTGCCAATGCAAATACTGCAAAGGATTAACTTCTTTCCTGAGTAGTTCAAATTCACGGACATGCCCGTGACATCAACCCAAGATGCCAGGGTGTATTTTTTCTCGCCTGTGTAAGTCGTATAGACACAATCCACTCCAGCTACGTAGGGGTTGTTCATCGCCATATATAATAGCTCAAACCAACACCTGCGACTGCTAGGCCGGCTTTTAGTAAGTCATGGTCATATTCCTCACGTATCGCAGGCAGGACCTTCTTTGATGGTTTCTTAACTACGGGTAGCTTCGTTTCGTGTGACTTTTTTGGCTTCTCTACGAAGTGAGGAATGTTCCTAAGAGTGTCAGAGTTCACGTCGTTCACCCCAAACTTCATATCCTTAATAGCTCGTTGAAGTTTGTTGTTGTATCCTACTACAGAACCAGTATTTATAGATAAATTACTAGGCATTAACCAACAACCCGGGGCTACTGCATAGTCCAACCTTGCCTTAGAATTTTGTATAGCTAGTTGGTAACGCTGTACGCCCTTGCTAATGTCGCCCTCCAAGATCGAACTTTCGAATAAGATCAAGGCTTCGGCTCGCGTCTCTTCTGCGGCGCCGGTATTTCCAATTATATTTGATCGGGTATTTACCTGAGCTCCAAGGATAGAATACACGTAAGCTTCTATGCTGCGGTTCAAACGGGCAAGGCCGGCTCTAGTTAGTCCTTTACCTTCTGGGGGTATGAAATTAAAGTATTGCTTCGTTTGCTCGTCGTTGGTAATCTTAATAATCAGTGGATTGGCCCCTGCATACTTACCGCCCTCGTCTTTGAACAGAGGTCCGTCTCTGACTTCCTTAGTGGTCTTAGCGTTTGGTTCAAAGAAGGTGCTACTGTCGTGAGTTTCCTTATGATATCCCGTGTTCCATCGTAGATTCAATGCATGAACTTCCTTATCACTTAGCTCGTGTCCACCAATCCCCCAATAAGCCCAAATATGCCCCAAGCCATTGTTAGCACCGACAGTGCATCTAAAATCCTTCCCTACAACACCGAACTCCTTACAAAGCCTGTTATAGGCTGGAACGTTGTATTTATTATCTCTTGGATAGAACGCAGCATCTCCCGGCAATGCAATAACACCCATCTCATGCAGTATTCTTCTAACTGTAAAGTGAAAATGAAACATGAATATTGAATTCTTCATCAAGTTCGCACTTACGCCACAGCCGCTGGTGGCACACCAAACCGCAAAGTTTAGTTGCTGCGGCCAATAACGCATGTTAGGATCACTTAACCATTCATGAGATTCCTTAGCGGTGGTATGATTAATGGGCACGTTTTTGAAGATATCTCGCACCTTTAACGGAAAGGAATGGTCGTTAGAGATCCGCATATTCAGCGTTAGGCCCAAGCTTGGGTGTTTATCAAATGAAACTGCGGGTATCGGATAAGTACTGGTACCCAGCAATAATTCCTTTGACCAACCGGGTTCAACATGCGTTGGCGCTGGCGTTGGCTTATGCATTGGCGAATGCTTCAGTTGATCGTCTATTTGATTAACCAGCGTAGGCTTCAAATCCTCGTTGCTGTACATCCTGGAGCCGTTGAAGTAAATCCCATCAGGCCTCCTTTCGAACTTACTAGGGTCTGCATGCGGAAACATCTTCCTAAATGCTCTCCAATTCCAGTAATCCCGGTTGTCGTGATGTGGCTGCTCCTCAATATCATTCCCAAAAGCGTCGTACATTAGTATATATAATGGATGTTATACCTTCAGCACCTAAGTTGTACCCAGATGTTCCCTATACTACACCTAACGAACTAAACGCCGAAAACTTTCGTCTGAATAAAGCGAACTTAATCTTGTCTTACTTGGAAGGGCAGGCAAAACACTACGAAAAAGTCCGAAAAAAGTACGTCAGAGCCCGGAGTACGCTACATAAGATTGCGATAACTTCAGGATCCATATCCGTTGTGTTAACGGGCTCTGGCGTTGCTACTTCGCTTACTGGGCCGGGAATAATCGTTGGAGTTCCTTTGGCCGGCGTTGGGGCAGCCTGTGGTATTATTTCTGCTGTTGCTACGGGCATTATGAAACAGTTGTCAAGCAAAATATCCAAGCACGACACGACAATAGCTCTGTCAAGGGCTAAAGTAAATACAATTACCGATCTTGTCTCAAAGGCTCTGCGTGACAGAAAGATAGACGACGTAGAATTCTCGCTTATTCTGGCCGAAGAGGAAAAGTACGAGAAATTAAAGTCGGACATAAGGAATAAAAAAACAGTCGTAAAAGATATTTCCGAGGAATCTCGCAAAAAGATCTACCAAGAAGCGAAAGAAGAGCTTCAAAGAAAGCTTGCTCAGTAAATATCGTGACAGGATTCTATTTACATATCGAACGTCAGTCTAGAAATTACGCGTAATATAAATTCAGTGAATTATTACGCGTAATATAAATTCAGTGAATTATTACGCGTAATATGAATTATTTGGCAAATTATTACGCGTAATATGAATTATTTGGCGAATTACTACGCGTAATATAAATTATTTGGCGAATTACTACGCGTAATATAAATTATTTGCATGACCTTATTTGGCAAATTATTACGCGTAATATAAATTCATCGTATGAATTACGCGTAATATGTTATTGTCGCCTCGGAATCCATCCTAACAGGGGGTGGTTGGGGTCTATTTTGTAAAATATTTCGTAAATTACGTCAGGGTAATAAGGAATATCCTTTTCCAGCCGACAAAACATCCACTCGGCTTTTGTCATATCAGAAACCTCAGGAATAGACTTACCGGTAATTTCAGACAAAAGATAGGGAATAGCTTTGTAATATTTCCCTAGCTTTAATTTTTTCAACGTTTTCCGTAGACTTTGTGGGGTTGGCTCTTCTAAATGGTCTATGATTTTCTTCCTTACTTCGTCGCTTAAATATATCGGATGTAAACCTTGGATATGACTCATCCAGTCCCTGAAGTATTTTATTCTCTTATATGGCGTTTTCTTACGACCTCCATTGGCGTAATACTGCTCTCTGGTAGCATTTGGTACGGCATTACGAATATTCTTACCACATTCGTAACACTGCGCTGACGTGTCGTCTTCTATTTGCATTTTCTTACCACAACACCAAAAGGGTTCTGGCTTAGGTACGATAACTTTAGGTCTTAGACAAATTATGCAAAAGTCGTTAACGAACTTCTTACATTCGTGCATCGTATATTTATAAGATATTTTTTACCTCCGTTTGCGATACCAAAATAACTTTAGGTCTTGGTAAAATACCCGTAAATCTGCTGTACCCATCTTCGCAATTCCGCGGGTTAAACCCCTAAATCTTTGGCATCGATCGCGAGTCCCCCTTACTGCTGCTTATATTCCCGACAAAATTCAACATCAGGCTTTCAACATTCTTATAAAGAATTCAGTGTTTCACTTGCAATGCAATATTGTTAGTTGCTTTTCCGACATTGAAGATTTCGATTTCAACTTAGCTGTAATCTCGTCCAACATTCGAGTTCCACGATTGAACATTCGTTAATAGCTTTCCGTGCCTGGACAAAATTCAACATTGCTCTTTTGACATACATCAATTTCAACATTCAACTTTGAGAACGTTATTTTCTAAACAGTATATTAAAATGAACCACTAGAGTTTCTCGTTCAAGGACTAAGGTTTTAAAGTTTTTAGATACAAACACATAATCTATTTCCGTCATTGTTGGATTACAATCCAACATTCAAGTTCTACCATTGAACTTCACGCACGAGTGCGTTTGACCTATGCCATAGTAAGCAGATGTACAGTGATGACGTGGGCTCATCACACGTGCTTTAGTGCTGCACGAACTACACTTACTGTAGCTTGCAGAGATGGCGGACGAGGAAGCTAAAGCAATCCTTCGACGTCGCGTAGCTGAGCAGTTACTTTCTTGGGCAAACACTGGTGAGATTTTGCTTTTATCTAATCTTCAGTTTGGAGGCTGCCCCGAAGTGTAACTTAAAGCCTGAACTAAATTGAAAGTTCCACCTAAAGCTTCTTAGTAAGGGGGTGTTGGATTGCAGTTAGGGTTCTGTTACAAAGCTACACTGTAGTATATTGTGAAAGTTACTTATATCGTGTCGTGGTACCTTGAATCCTGTTGAATAATTTTTTTTTTGGTTTGTTTTTTTGTTTTGTTTTGTTTTGTTTTGTTTTGTACAAAAAACACCTTATTTCGAGGTGTTTCGTACTCCCATCCCCCACGTCTCAAAAATAGTTGTGAAATTGGGTAGCCTGTGAGATCACTGCCGTTGATTCCAATATGGCGAACCCTTATCTCGAAGCTCCTCGTATTATTCTACAGACAATTTCCGATTTAGATAACCGAGACAACACGCAAGAAAATGATGGAGTTGTATCTTTGCCGATCTCTCACAAAAATCGATACAACCTCTGGCATCTCAAACAGATGCCATCGTTCACTCGATCGAAATCTCACCAGTGTTTGCCCAAGAAAGTAACTGCTCAGCTACGCGACGTCGAAGGATTGCTTTAGCTTCCTCGTCCGCCATCTCTGCAAGCTACAGTAAGTGTAGTTCGTGCAGCACTAAAGCACGTGTGATGAGCCCACGTCATCACTGTACATCTGCTTACTATGGCATAGGTCAAACGCACTCGTGCGTGAAGTTCAATGGTAGAACTTGAATGTTGGATTGTAATCCAACAATGACGGAAATAGATTATGTGTTTGTATCTAAAAACTTTAAAACCTTAGTCCTTGAACGAGAAACTCTAGTGGTTCATTTTAATATACTGTTTAGAAAATAACGTTCTCAAAGTTGAATGTTGAAATTGATGTATGTCAAAAGAGCAATGTTGAATTTTGTCCAGGCACGGAAAGCTATTAACGAATGTTCAATCGTGGAACTCGAATGGAATGTTGGACGAGATTACAGCTAAGTTGAAATCGAAATCTTCAATGTCGGAAAAGCAACTAACAATATTGCATTGCAAGTGAAACACTGAATTCTTTATAAGAATGTTGAAAGCCTGATGTTGAATTTTGTCGGGAATATAACGCCATATGGCGCACACGTGACAAATAACGAGCTATTCAGAAGACCTTCCAGGAGCGTTTACCACTTGTCTGGAAAATCCGATATTTTCAGTTGGTGAAAATAAAGAACGGTTCATTCCAACGGAAATTTTCCGGAAAAAACCGAATATCTTCTTCGCCGTTCCATTTGACGACAAACCACTAGTGTCAGACTTCTAGCCGTGTGAAATATGTATGATGGCGAATTTGCTTCTAAAAGCTCGTTCTCTAGTCAAAACGTCAAAAACGACTAAAAACGCCAAGGTTAGTTCCGCTTATAGTGCTTTGTACTGACTGTTCAAGGACAATGATCCGTCAACCATTGTAATATGGTAACTATGGTTTCAGTAATCTGACCTCACCGACCTCACCTGCATGAGTATCACACTCTCTGGGGGCCTGATACTCGGGTTATTTGAACCGGATATTGTACACTCTACTCGATGCGCCAGAAGCTCGAACACTCTCAATCTTTTCTCTAAATTTGGGTTTAATTATGAAACGTTTTGCAGCTATTTCTTGCTCAGATGATGAAAAGTGGGGGAAAAGCGAAGGGATCGTTAAAAGATATGAGGATTTTTACAGGATCAAAGACGAAGAGTGGACAGGATTTCATGCTACCAGAGGAAATGTTCCCACCATTGAAGACCTTGAAAAATTCGATGCGTTTCTCATTTCTGGAAGCATAAGCTCCGCAAATGATAATAAAGAATGGATTCTAAAACTTAAGGAGTTTATTCAAGCCTTAGTGAGTCTTGACAAAGCAAAAAAGAGACCTAAACTGGTTGGGATTTGTTTTGGGCACCAGTTGATTGGATCTACGTTGGGAGGTCAGGTTGGTCCAAACCCTTCGAAGGATTTTATCTTGCATGCAGAAGAAATCGTGGGCAATGAAGCTGCTTCGAAGGTCAAAGGACTAGAAGGATTGTTCGACAATGGTCCTCTACGACTTTTAGAATCTCATGGAGAATGCCTGACTGAGTTACCAGACGGCGCTATAAACCTTGCAAGCTCATCTTCATGTAAGCAAGAATTGGTGAAGTTCTCTGACAACATTCTAGGTTTACAATCTCATCCAGACATGCTTAAAGAAGAGGTACAGAACCTTATTTTGCCAGCGATTTCAAAGAAGTTTAATTGGAGTGATGAAAAGATCAAAGAAATTGAAGCAAGTGTTAATATGAAGCTTCACCCAGACAAAATGAACGAAGCAATAAAAAAATTTATACAAAATTAGATTGTATAGTTACGTGACAGTGAAGTACTAAACTTACTGTAAATCGTAATTTTCTTGGCGTCTATTTAAACGTAACGCACACTAAATCCATAAAATCAAATCAAAATCCTTATTGAGTTACCCTTATGGATAATTTTGGTGTAAACACTGTTGCTATTTAGAGTGTTTTTGACTGAATACCATATATCAATTATATCATCCATGAAAAAAAATGAACAATTTAGTGCAAAGTTTTGTAAGTCTACAGTCTAGAGTGCAAACAATATAACCGTGAAACTTTAGTAATACTAAATAGCACAATCTCATGAAAATTCCATTGTTTTCTATAGTTTAATTAGCACTATTTTGCACTATTTAGTAATTCGTGTTTCACGGATTAAGTGCTTGCACTCTACTGAGGTCTACTGAACTTACTAATTATTTGTGCAAATTTGTTCCATTTCTTACCAAGTTTTTCACATATATATGGTAGAGTGGTTTTATTTTATATGAACCTGTGAAAGAAAAATGACTATTTAGTTAGTGCGGTCGGTAAAAACAAAAGAAAATAATGGTTTAGAGTCCACTACTGATTGTTATGCATACTATTCTTTCACGGGTTGAATAAAATCACTCTACGCATTCTATTATCTGATATATTGAACAAATTAGCAACAAAATGGTTTCGTTTCTTGGATATATTCCATGCAACTTATATTACTATTACTATTATTATTATATTATTGTTATTATATTATTATTATATTATTATTATTATTAATATTATTATTAGTATTACTAGCCCTATAAACCTTTTAATTTTGATTTGCAGAACGTTACATCTATTCCGCTACCTGCAATGCAATCACTGTTGCAAAATGACCGGAGCACAGCTTACATTTACAGTTTTATTACACATTTAGGGTCGATATCAGTATAAAGCCGTGAATAAAAACCATATCAGTGAAGTGATGCTATATCACTTCACAGTAAACTGGTTTTTTGTCATTTTATCAACATTTTGAATCGAATGTCAAGAGCTTGATATCTTTTTTATTCACTCATTTGAAATATCATATCACTTGCTCGCAGACTCGCTTGTTCGAGATATGATATGCAAACTCGTGAATAAAAATGATATCAAGCTCTTAACAGGTGATAATCCCTATTTATCACACACATCAGAAATCTCACCTGCAACTTGCAATGCTCTGCTTTCTTCTGCATAGACCCCCTGCACTGAGTCCCATGAAATTAAAAAAATATGGTCGTTTGAATTGTAAATGCTACATTTGTGATGAATAACAAAGTTTAAAATAAGGAAAACAGTACAGCACATATTTTGCTACTACCGAATTCAGTACTAACTTATCAGGCTGATAGGCTTGTGACAAGCAAATCCATAGTATTTTTTACCTGAGATTCACCGGGCCATGAAAACTTGTAACTAATTAACTGCCGAGTTTATAATCATGTTTGTAAGCCAGTAACTACTGGAGTTGTAAAAGCTTTCAAATGTTGTAACCCAGTAGTTACTGTAATATTGTAAATTGATTTTTTGTAAGCCAGTAACTACTGGAGTTGTAAAAGCTTTGATGTTGTAACCCAGTAGTACAACTGTGATTGTAAATGAATTTTTGTAAGACAGTAACTACTGGTGTTGTAAAAGCTTTCAAATGTTGTAATCCAGTAGTTACTGTAATCATAAATGATTTTTTGTAAGCTACAATCCTGGACAAAAGTCGTTGGGACACTTGAAAACTCAGCGCTAAATTTTTAAATATTGTCTTAATATCCATAGTTTCTCAATGTGTGTATGCCATTTCATCTATTAAGCTCACCCCCCCTCCCCTCCCCTCAACTCAATGTTGGTCAAAGCACACATCATCGCAAATGCCCCGCTTGCCCCAACATTGAATTAGGGGGGGGGGGGGGGGGGGGAGAAAATAACAATTTCATGTAATTTTATGTTGCTGTCCCAATACTTTTGTCCAGGATTGTATGTATTCACCTGTCTGGGTGCTCAAGGTTGTGCACAAAGCATGATTGGTGAAAATGACCAGCCCTAGGCATTTTTGGAGCTTGAAAGAGCAAAGCAAACATAGGTTTAAGTGTAATTGTTTTTAATCCTCCTTTCCATATTTATTGTCAAAATAAATTTTAAAATGCAGAAGTTGGGTTACAGTAACCTGGAAATGAGGGCCAGCTGTAAAAAAGTTAAATGCTCTGTGGTTGGTTGAAACAAATTTTTTAACTTTCAATTTCAAAAAATTTGTATTGTTTAAATTATGCATTCTTTATTGTTGGTATTTGTAAATGTTCAGACATTGAAATATGACTGAAACCCGAGTAAACGCCGGGAGGGGGAGGGTACTTCCCTATATTTGCTATATGGGTCCGTGCCGCCAAACCGGGTATGGTTTTCAGCGTTTCTACTCTGGAACAGGGTATATGAAATCACGCTCTCTCCTCTGGACAGGGTTTTCAGCGATCTCGCTCTGGAACAGGGTATGAATTTCAGCAATTTTTACTCTGGAACAGGGTCAGGGTTCAGAGGGCTCAGCGGCACATCCCTACCCTAAACAGGCAAGAGTACCCTCTGGGCATAAACGGGTCTGTAATCAAGAAACATGGTAGTACCTAATGGATTATAAAAATTTAAAAAAAACACTACCATATGTTCAAAACTAGAGCATTCATACGACATAAACAAATACATTTTTAGAATTCATAGTTTATTTACTAGAAGAGTTTAATGTAGTTAAATAACTGCACTAAGAGAGAAAAAAAACTTTCTATTAATTAAAAAACGATAAACAAAATTACAATAAAACAAGATAAAATCTTGGAATAGGAAAAGTAGAATATGATACTATTTTTGTACTAGAATCTTTGAATTATTATATTAAAGCTAGAAAAGTCTTTCTTTATTACAATAGTTAAAAACTGAGTACGGTTGTTACGTTACAATATTTTATCCAAAGTGCTAATATCAGAGAGTTTAATACATCGCTGAAAGAGAAAGTGTAAACAAGGTATTCTACAGCTTCCAGGCACTTCTTATCATCAGGTCAAAGTAAGCATCGTTGTCAATGCTTGCACTTAATCCTGTGTAGTAGTTGAGCCACTCTTCTTTGGTAACCTGGGAGAGATATTCAAAGGCAATGGTCAGACTGAAGTTTGAAATCAATGGGTAAAAATTTCTTACATACCAACCAAGGTTTTCCAGCATCTTATAGCTGACCTCCCCCTCCCATGGTTAAAAAATGGCCCCTCAACTGAAATGTGCAAAATAGGACCCTTTTCAAGTTCCAAATTACCGCTGTGTTCCTTGATTACAGACTCATTTACTCAGGCTTAGCCTCGATTTTGTGTAGAATATTCACGTGCCTCAGTCAAGGTCCGTTGAATTTCAAAGTGTTTGTATCGTTGGAGTTGTGCATTCTTTACTTTACCGTTGGTATTTGAGAATATTCTTCACAAAATTGAAGCTAAGCCTGAGTAAATGAGTCTGTAATCAAGGTACACCGCAGTAATTTGGAACTCGAAAAGGGTCTATTGACCTCTCCACCTCGGGCAAAAGAAATACCTATTTCAAACCATGTGTCATTCTCTTGAGCATAAGATTCTCTCAGTTGCTTGCATTCATATTCATGTATAGATCTTTTCAAGTGCAACTATTAAACAAAGAAATAACACTCTAGGGAATGACACATGGTCTGAAATGTAAAAAGATTAAGCCCAAGGTAAAGGATGTGTTTTGTGCTTTTATCGGCCCAAAACCTCTTCGGCCATTTTCCTACACTGGTCACATTGACTGGCTACATGTTGATCAGTCTGCATATCATGTCGGCCATTGAGCAGCCATCATTTTAGCCCTGTTATTGGCATACTTTGTTATCAGGATCTGTTGTACTGTCAAAGTTCTTGAGGAATTCTTCTAGGCATCTTTTCTCGTCCCATTCACCACTCTGGTATTTCTTGTGGTTCCTGACATTATAAACTCTGTAGTAAAAGATAAAAATTTCAATAATTGACAATAATATCATTTGCAGAAGGCAAAGTGAATATCAGGGAATATTTACAAAGACTTGAGTCTTCTTTAATATATTACTAACTATATTATCTGTATATTTGTACTGCGGTTGTAGTGTATCAAATTTAGCCCATCCTTGCAGTATTTGAAGCAACTTATGCAGCTGCAAATTTGTTTTAGTATTTTATCACAAGTGCATTTTATGTAAGCTTGTTACCATTAAAAAAAATTCCTTTACTGTTATATTCACCCGTGAATATAACAGCACAAGACGTAAATTATGACCAATGATTTATTATATTAACTTGTGTAAAAATACTAAAATAAATATTGCGATACTTTGGATTTGACAATGTCCTTACAAACTGCTGCTGGGAAAAACTTTGAAGCTGCAAAAACTACTCTCATCACGCAAAGGTGCCATAAACACACTCTGTGAGGCACAGGTAGCTTGACGTGGGTCACCACTTCATAAATAAACTTTGTTTACGGAGGATGACACTTTCTGGTACTTTTTTAATGTCTCTATTTATTAGCTATTGGACTGCCATTACCTTGGGAGGGTAAATGTATGGATATTTATAAAACTATATATCACCCTTTAAGGTCTTTGACAGCTATCACTCCATCTCCTGTCTTATCAGCTTTGTTAAATGCCTGCATGACCACTGCTGTCCTGGAATCATTCATTTTGGGCTAGAAAGAAATGATACATTGATATTAGTTAAAGAAAGCCAAGTTGAAATCAGTATAGCTTCATACCAACCCCTCTACCCTTACCCACAAACAGACAATATAGCTTAGGCCCTGTCCACACTATGCCAGATAAATTTGAATCCGAATTTTTATTTATTCGGTTCAGGCCTACCGTCCACACAAGTCCGGGCGAATCCAGATCAATTCTTCACCGAAAACTGAATTTTTTCGAATATGGCCTCCAGAGTGGAACAATTTGAAAACACTGGCTAGCTGTATTAGTGTGGACAGAGAACATTTTGTATCCGAAATTTTTCAAATACGATGTAGTCATAATTGTCATGGGAACATGGCGGGAAGGCTAAAAATTCCCCGCAGGCTCAATTTCAGCTTCAATGCACATGCTCAGATGTGCAATGAAGCATTTTGCCGCCTCTGGTCAGACTAGTGTGGACACAAAACATTTTATCTGTTTTCAGTGTGAAAGTTACGGATTCAAATTTATCCAGCATAGTGTGGACGGGGCATTACTATCACCAGCCCCCCTACCCTTACCTACAAACAAACAGTATAGCTTACTACAAGAGAAAATAAACTAAGAGAAGGAATCCCAGTGCCCCATCATGTGCACACTTTGATGCTATTTTTAGAATCATTGATGCTATTTTTAACTCGTTACCATATAAAAATAGCATCAAACTGTGCACATGATGGTTACAAGGCTATATAGGTAGGATTCCTTCTCTTAGTTCATATTCTCTTGCTTACTATCATCACCAACCTATTCTTCATTTTAGACTTACCCTAAGATTCTTAATGAATTCATCAAAGTCAACAGTTCCACTACCATCTTTGTCAAACTGGGTAAACAGGGCATCCACTTCCTATCCACAACAGGTTAAACAGGTTAAAGAATTGTCAAACTAGATAAACAGGTCATCCACTTCCTGTCCACAACAGGTTAAACAGGATAAAGAATTGTCAAACTAGATAAACAGGTCATCCACTAACCAAGTATCAATATCCAATGAACCAATTATAATGCAGGAGAATACTGCTTATCCAATCAGAAAGCCAAATTTTACTCAACCAAAATTTATTCTAGATATGGGAAGCGAGGTAGGTGGGGTGGTATCACATGTACCAGAGTAGTTTAGGGATGCTCACTCCATCTGAGGGATTTTCCCTGGGATCTAAAGTTTTTCCTTCTCTGTAAAACCCAACATGCTAAATCTTAATTGGATCTGTGAGTTAGCCATACCCTGACTTAGATCAGCCCAGAGATTGTTCCAGGGTTCAATCTGTGAGTTAGCCATGCCCTGACTTAGATCAGCCCAGAGATTGTTCCAGGGTACAATCTGTGAGTTAGCCATGCCCTGACTTAGATCAGCCCAGAGGTTGTTCCAGGGTTCAATCTGTGAGTTAGCCATGCCCCGACTTAGATCAGCCCAGACGTTGTTCCAGGGTACAATCTGTAATTTAGCCATGCCCTGACTTAGATCCGCCCAGAGATTATTCCAGGGTACAATCTGTGAGTTAGCCATGCCCTGACTTAGATCAGCCCAGAGGTTGTTCCAGGGTACAATCTGTGAGTTAGCCATGCCCTGACTTAGATCAGCCCAGAGGTTATTTCAGGGTTCGATATGTGAGTTAGCCATGCCCTGACTTAGATCAGCCCAGAGGTTGTTCCAGGGTTCAATCTGTGAGTTAGCCATGCCCCGACTTAGATCAGCCCAGACGTTGTTCCAGGGTACAATCTGTAATTTAGCCATGCCCTGACTTAGATCCGCCCAGAGATTATTCCAGGGTACAATCTGTGAGTTAGCCATGCCCTGACTTAGATCAGCCCAGAGGTTGTTCCAGGGTACAATCTGTGAGTTAGCCATGCCCTGACTTAGATCAGCCCAGAGGTTATTTCAGGGTTCGATATGTGAGTTAGCCATGCCCTGACTTAGATCAGCCCAGAGGTTATTTCAGGGTTCGATCTGTGAGTTAGCCATGCCCTGACTTAGATCAGTCCAGAGGTTGTTTCAAGATTTGATCTATGAGTTAGCTTTTAGGTACGTACCTGTGGAGACAGTCCTGAATTACATGTCTGCATGCCTTTTGCAAATTCATCTTTATTCAATGCATTACTGCGATCGTCATTGTAAATACGGAAAGTCCTGCAACACAAAATTAATCAAGCATTTATCTTAGTTACCATGAAACTGTGATACAGGGGTTGATTTTTTCCCATTGTAGACCTATGACTTTTACTATCCATAGGGTATCCAGATATCTGACATGGTTTTACACAAAAGGAAATATATATATTGTTACATAAAAGTTACTAGCAAACCTCTTAGTAGCTAATAAGGCTATTGCTTTAAATTAGCAAATTTCACTAGCATAAAACAACATTAATCATAATTATCTAATAATAATAATAATAATAATAATAATAGTTTATTCCAGCTTTTCTACAGTAGCTATACGTCTGGATACTAAACTAAGAGACTAATAATACCTTTACTATAAGCCGAACCCTACTGAAATAAAACCTATAACCAAACCCCAACCCATGATAATAAGTGGGAAAAAATGAATAAATTACCAATTAAAATTCCCCGGCATGGTCCCACCTTCATCATATACATATCTCTCACCTACGGCTTGTGCTTCTCTTAGCACTTCTCTCGGACTCACGCAATTTCCCGCATTCTTGTATAACTCAACATAACATGCGTGCTCTTTTCTATCTCTTCAATAATGAAGGAACACAGGGGTTTTGTGTGAATTTGAAAATGATCTATCATACTAACCTTCCAAACTTTGAAATGCCATTGACTCCTCTTCTCAACAAAGCAGCTTGCAATTTCAGCAAAGGATCTGTTGCTTCTTGCTGAATCTTGGCGTACTTACGTTCTAATTCTTTATCTTCACTGACTGACATGATTCTAAAATTAATCAATGAGAAATAATCACATATAACCAGGGCATGGAATTACAATAGGGTTTGTGCTGAGGTAACCACTTAAAATTCAAGGACTATTCAAGGAGTATAGTAAAAACCCGCGTATAAGAACCTAAAATTTAAGAACCTGTTAGGCTATAATAATTATAGCCTAAATGAAATTATTTCATTTTTAAGCACCCTTCACATAAGAACCATTTTAGGCTAAAATCCTAAAACAGGTTCTTATTTTTAAAAAAGAAAAAAAATAGAATCAATCTTTTCAAAAATATTTATATTTAGACTTTTTTAATGCTATAACATGCCAGACATGTGTATGAGATTGACGCAGATTCCAATCCTCTGTCATTGAACATTTTAAAGAGAAACCTTGACATTTATTTTATCATGTTTTGTTGTTTTGTATACAGTACAGTACAAGATTTATTGAGGATTACAGTGAAGGTTACAGTAGGTTATTATAACAGAATCAGATTAAAATAGTATACTGTAGTACATTTGATTACCTCAGCCTCCAAGAATACTGTAATTGGACATTAAAGACCAGACTACAGTATTCAATAATACTACTTAATTTCTTGAACAAAAGTTAAGAACCTAATTAAGAACCTAGTTAGCCTAATTTAACACTAAATACCATTTATATAAGAACCTGTTTAGGCTAACTTGAAAAAACCTAGATTCTTATACGTGGGTTTTTGCTGTATACAAGGACCCAAAAATGAATTTTCAAGGAGTATGTTCAGCTAACTATGCCCAGGTTTTGCATGGTGGTTGCACATGGCTGAATTTCAGATTTTCCAATCTTTCTGACTAGATCTATTTCAGAACGATGCAAGTAATGATCAAAGCAAAAAGTTCAAGGAGTTTTCAAGGAGTTTCAATAAAATCGTAAAATTCAAGAGCTTTTCAAGTGCCATTGAAAACATGAATTAAATTCAAGGAGTTTAAGTAGTAGTACGAACCCTGTTACAATAATTATTGCAAACTCACAAAATGCAAGTGAAATTTTGTAGTTTAGCTGAGTAAGAAAAAAATGTAACCAGCTAAATTTTGCGAGTATGGCCACAGTCCAGAAATTGAAGCACTGAATAGATTAAAACCTGCATCAAGTAACGTTTGTTATTCACCACGATCAATCCCTGGTGACTTTGAAATTTTTGTTAGCGAGAACAAAACGTACTAGCAAGGTTTTGCTTGTGGGTTTAAAAATTAATTTCATCTGCTGTATTACTATCTTGTCTGTGATTGGATGGTTGTTTATAGTGTACAAAAACCGCATTCAATAATTACTGTTTATTGGAATCAAGGGTGCTGCACCAACTTTAATAGCTCACTTCTGGGGTGTCAAATTCTATTTCTCAACAGTGCATCACATGTATGTAAAGAGAGTTTGTTTATATCTCTCCCTTGATTTAAGAGTTTTTTCTCTGGGTTATCTGGTTTTTCTCCCTCTGCAAAACCTAATGTGCTAAATTCCAATTCAATCTGTGAGCTAGCCATGCCCTGACTTAGATCAACCCAGAGGTTGTTTCAGGGTTTGATCTGTGAGTTAGCCATGCCCCGACTTAGATCAGACCAGAGGTTGTTCCAGGGTTCAATCTGTGAGTTAGCCGAGCCCTGAGTTAGATCAACCCAGTGGTTATTTCAGGGTTTGATCTGTGAGTTAGCCATGCCCTGACAGAGTGTAGAGGTTAGAGCATTATTGATTAGAGTGTCTGACTAACAAACAGTCACAGTTTCGAATCCCGCCTGGTGCTCGGAATTTTTTTTATGAGAAAAATATTCTTGAAGAAACACGAATCATATCTCTAATAATTATCTAAGCAGTAATAACAGAGGTTAAACTAGAGGTTGTTTCAAAATATCGATAAATTCAAGGCTTGAAGTTTTAATACTATTTGTACAGCTTAATCAGTATAAAGTAGTCAGGCCTCCTTGCATGTAACAGGTGTTTATTTTTCACAGCTATAGCTATAGCTCGAAACCAAACTATAATGGACAGACTATAAAGAAAAGGCGTATTTCTAAAAGCAACGCTTGGAGTTATTCAGAATTTGCTTGTATTTTATCTCTGAGAATAAAACATCACTACTCAAGGGTCAGACAAAATAATTTGACACATCCAATAGTAAAGCAAAGCTAATTTGTTTGTCTAGCATTTTCAGGCTAAAAGTTTAAGAATTAAATATTTAAAAGATTTATAAGTAAAGCATACGATCATGTTTGCTTTGAAACGAAAAAAAGTTCATAAACTTAAACGAAAGAAGACGCTGAAAAAACCAACTTTTTTCTTGGTTCTAGTTAAATTGACGTTTATCAAAGTTAAAATATTATATCTTCAGAGTTTAAGAGCTATAGGTATTAATTTTTAGGAATAGTAAACGATCAAAGAAGGAGTTTTTCGCCACGTTGGAATACAAAGTTAACGATATTTATATAAACATAAATTAGGTGTGGAGTGCTGCACAAATATCACTTGAATTATGTCGAAAAACACATCCAAAGGAATAAAAAAGGTTCCAATAGAAGCTAAATACTTCATTTGAGTCATTTATGCGAATTTAGGGTCATTAGGGAGGTTTTTCGGTCATAACTTACGAGTTTTTCGAGGAACTTTTTTCTGTTTTGTCTTGCGAAAATGAAGAGAAGCGCGAAGGAAGGCGTGCTCCAAGTCGACTCAAGCTCAATGGGTCAACTATAACACAGGTAACCCATCATTTATTTCCACGTTCTTTTCATTTAATTTCTCCCAATCTATCTCTCTCTTCTTCTCCTTCTCTTCACTAGTCTTCTTTTCTTTTATCTTTGTGATAAAAATCAATTCCAAGGCTCCGCAATAATTAATCTTATTCTACTTTATTTCATTTTATATATTTTTCGGCGACTTTAAATAAATAAATGCGTAAAAAGGAATTACAGATTACCACATTTATTTGGCCATATGCATTTTGACAAGCATATGCAAATTACCTGTCAATATAACTCTCGATTGACTTTTAATAATTCTTCGATCGTGTGGCCCTCAAGCCTTGGTGGTTTCGCGTATTGTGCCCTCGATATATGCTGATTCCCTGATTGAGGGTAGACTTGCAGCAAACGACTATGCCTTGATTCAAACCTAATGTTTTCTCCCCCGCATTTAAAACCACAAAACATTAATTTGAATGTCTTTAAAACCACTTGGTTAACCATGGATGAATTATAGATTACACAGAAGATCGATTACAAAAATAACAGTAATAACTAGATGGGCTAGTTCTCAGGGTTGCACATCACTATCAAATCCAAGGCTGATGATGACTATTGTTGCCGATGTTGATGTAATGATGTTATTGAGGATGATGATGATGATGTTGGCGCTGCTGATCATATGATATTATGGTCGTTATGATGACGATGATCGCGGTGTTAAAGTCGCCGATGATGTTGAAGATGATATTGGTTGCTTAGATGATGTTGACTTATGATGTTTATGCTGGTGACATGACTGATGACATTGATGATGGTGGTGATGACGATGAATGATTAGGATATTGAAGATAATGCCACTTTATTGACTATACTTTTATAACGAAAGTGTCATATCTACCAAAAGCCTCCATAGCCTGAAGCTAATGTCTAATCGTTGTAGGATGGATGATGTATGTATTTGTGTTCCCTCTATTGAATGGAAACAAAAGGATCGTGCCTAGTATAGCGCCAGGATCGACCTATCACACGAAGTTTTGGGAGCTTATCAATTGTCTTTTTCAATTGTTACTCACAATTCTTTACATACATGGATAACAAGTGAAGGCTAAAGTATTTTGTCAGTGGATTTTATTTAGTATTATTCTTTGTCAAGTAACCGTGGCGATTGCATCAATTTGCAAACATAATTAGTTATGAATATTTTTCTTTCTTTTTAAACGAAATTCACGCTGAATGTCCGCTATATCTACAGCACTCTGTTAGCTATTGGGTTACGATATTTAATGTCTACGATATTTCTCGATTAAATTACCAATGAAATAGCGAATTTGAACGTTTGGTTTTATACAGTTGTCCACGGTTACCTCGACTTTGATGACGAGAAATAATAAAACCGCCTTGATTTAAACTTCGTAAAAAATTTCTTCATATCATCAAAACGTTTTCTGAACGTTTTCGATAACATCATTTTTAACATTATCATCATTAGAAGGGAAAATATATCTTTACAAAACTAAATTCTTCTAAATTCGAACAGCTATCATAACTATATAAAGATCTTTTTTGTGCGAATCATTGTAGCGACAAAATCACTGATGAATAAAGGGTGTTTAGGAGCGGTGAAGAATATTAGAACAAATTATTTCAAAATGAAAATTGTAATACTAGTTCACAGCGTGCTATCCACGTCTTTCCTTGTGTTTGTCTTCTCCATCGTCGTTAAGGAGTTTAAAGAGATGAAATAAGTGTCTTTCAAATTAAGAAAGTCTAAAAAAGTGTTGCACAACTTACCTGAAAGTATAAGTTATTTTTCGTCGAGTCGACTCGTTGCTAGCTTCTTTGGAATGGCTGTTTCAAGGTAGCGTCCTCGCGGCAAATCTGCCTTTTTAAAACATAACATATGTGCTCTGTGATTGGTGTATTCAGCGCATGATGATATTGCATGCGCATAAATCAAAGAATCGCACGCAATATCGAGAATAAAGAGATACTCATGAGTAATTTTATTGTTCACTGATTCATTGTTGAAACTTCTAGATTTTAGTGTTATCCGGAGTGAAACACGCGATTCAGTATTTTTGCTCCAAAAAATGCGGCTTAGCAATAAAAACAAGTATAATCAAATAGATATAATATCAAATTCAAAATTCTTTAGTATCGTTCAACGCGCAAATGACAGGTCCTTGGGACTTTGTTAAGGATCAAGTGCTTTAAGTGCGGTTTGGTTCGTTTTCTATAATTGCCTTGTTTTGATATTATGAAAGTAAATCTTTGGGGAAATAAAGATATTTTAAGATAAATCTTTGCGACATTTTTTTTCAAAAAAACTTCGCATGGCTCTATAGAAATAATACACAAGAGAAATGGGAAAAGGAAGAAGGAAAGAATGAACTGAAAAAGTAGTCGGAAAGTGCCTAAAGGTAACAATTTTTTTTTTCGTGGAAGCAAAAGAACTGTTACAGTAACATTGAAAGAGGAAACAAAAATGGGAAAATGAAGGGAAAAGGATGAAAAAAGGAAGGAAGGGGAGAGAGAAAGAAGAAAGGAAAGGAGTGAGGGAAGGATAGAAGGGAAAATCTTTTTTTGTGGCCAAAAGTGGACTTGACGTTAAGACACTAAGTGACACCTTACTTCATTGTGAACACAAACAATAATGTATAGCTAAAGTTTATTTCTTTCCTATATTTACAGGCATTATATTACAGTTGAGTAAAACGGTCAACATCCTAACTAAAACGAGTGGATATTTAGTTCATTTCGAATATTCATTACTTCCGCTTCTTATGGGAACGTTACAAATACAAAAAACAATAACTTACAATAACAATAATAGAAAATGTCATAAATTAATTATTCTTTGCATTGAGGTGCCCAAAGCAATGCCGTTACAAAATACAAAAACAACAGCAAACAAGGCCTTAGAATTGTTCTATTCTACACTGTGCTGTCTAAAATAAAGCATCCTTAAAAAGTAAATAATAATGGTTTAAATTAAAATTAGAGTAATATTCGAATACAAATCTCTTGACAATTCTAAAAAATGGCTTGGCAGTGATAGTGAGCATTACACAATGGCTAAACTGTACTAAATACACAGATACAATATAATATTTTAGTAATCTATTTGGGATCCTATTTATAAATTTGTTTACTTCAGTTTGTAAGCATTTCTCATCATGAGATCGAAGTATGCATCATTATCTATAGAGGCACTGACTCCAGAGTAATAATTGAGGAACTCGTCTAATGTTATCTGAAAAGAAAATTAATAATATTTTAGATTGTAAAATATTTAAAATTGATGTGCGCTCCAAAGATCAACCAATCGGAGCCCATAATGCAGGATGACTACATGATTCAGGGGCGTAGTGGTCCGGGGCCCTCCACGGCTTTTTAGAGTAATTGTGGCAATTTTCATTCTTTGTATTAAAAGTAAACGTAAGACAGGGGTTCTTATTTGGAAAATTCTGGCTACACACCTGTAATTTTATTATGTAGCTTAGAATGTACTATAGCTTTATTTTGAACAGAGCATGGTGCCTGATGCCAATCAGACAATGCACTGCTGTTGATACCTACTCAACCAATTTCAACACATAGTGTAGATGACAACTAGTTTTTGAACTAGTTTGGACTGCGTCAGTGTTTTTTAGTTGAACCAAATGTGTCGTAGTAAATAATATTATCACCGTAGGTATGAAAGATAGTAGACGGACATTTTGGACGTATTGATTGACTCCGACTATCTTTCATACCAACAGTAATAAAATTATCTACTACGACACATTTGGTTCAATCCCAACACAAACTAAAGTGATGTTTTTCTTTTGTACTTACAACTCCATCTTTATCATCTGGGGAATCGAAACTGTCCAAAAATTTCCTAAAGCATTGTTCTTCTGTCCATTCCCCATTGATGTATTTGGGGTGATGCTTGACATTATATACTCTGATCAAACAAACAAACAACACTTAGTGTCAACAATATTTTGGGGTCAGGGTCGGGGAGAGGGGGTTAAGGGGATAAACCTTTGATTTAATGATAATGATTTATGAATTTATATAGCGCCTTTTCTATATGAATATAAGGCGCTTTACATTGAGTTGTTAATGACAGATTGCTTTTTGTGCAATTTACAAGCATGAGAGATGGTTAGTATGAAGTGGAGGCACTGAGGGTGGTCACTGCCAGGGTTTCTTTACGTCCTCAGTGGTTCTTTTACTTCCCTCCGATGCCTTTTCATGTGGAACCTTTAACACAGTTTTCGATTTTCTGCAAACTTATACTGTTTCAACGGCTTGTTGTGAAATTCGTTTTTCACTGCCGCCAGTCAAGAACATAGAAGGTACTGACTGATTTTTTTTTTTTGACAGCAGTGAAAAACCAAATTTCACTGGCAGCTTATAACTACCAAGTTCGAAGAAAATCAAAAAAAACGCAGTAAAAAAGAAATGATACCCTAGGGAAGGATATGTGGTCTTGAAGGGAAAAACTTTATGTCCAAGGTAAAGAGGTTTTGTCATACCCTTTAAGGTCTTCTACCGTAATTTGTCCATCTCCAGTCTTATCCAGTTTGTTAAATGCCAGATTAATAACACTTTTTCTTGCTTTGCTCATTGGTGGCTGAAAGTAATAATGAGGTACAGTGTTATTATTGTATCATGGGTAGAGGCACATTGACTTTGTTGATGATGGTGTAGTGGTATTGTACCCCACTAAGTTCAGAGGATGTTGTAGGGCTCAATAATGTTGAAGTTTGAGCAAGTACATACCCGAAGTGAAATCAGGAACTCATCAAAGTCTATTGTTCCACTACCGTCCTTATCAAATGCATCAAATATACTTTTAACTTCCTGGAAAATTACAAAAAATGGAATACTTAGCAATTAGTTAACATTTATTAGCCAAAGGCAAAGTGATTATTGGCCAATTTTACCGAGGTACGAGTCTTCCTGCGGCAAGGTAAATATTCACCATAATTACTGAGAAGGCTGAGGGAAAAATGCCTTACTGACTTATAGTACATATACGTTACAGCATAAAAATGAAATGGGTTATTGGGATATAGTTATTGTATGACTGTGAAACATATGCTACTTGGTACATACATACATGGTGTCATAACATTGAAATGGCTTCCCATAAGAATGGTTATCACATGAGTGAGAAACAATTAATACGGTACTGATTTACAGCACGTACATGGTACATGTCATAACATTGAAATGGCTTCCCATAAGAATGGTTATCTTATGTGTGGGAAACATACAGTATTGAATAACAGCACATACACATTACGATATGCCGTAACATTGAAATGGTTTCTCATAAGAATGGTTATCGTATGAATGGGAAATATATGGTACTGACATACAACACTTACACAGTACAACTTGCAACACTGAAATGAGTTCTTACGACAACCACAACACACATGCTTTATTGATTGGAGCATAGAAAAGCAACCTCATGCAGAAGCCATTTAAATGCAATAAAAAATTATTTACATTTTATTTCATCTACAACTACATCTGATAATTTTATAGATCCAATGAAATAATACAAGAAAAAAAAACTGATTTCTAATAATAATTTAATTTTTTCTATTAATATTTAATATTTTTTTAATCACCAAAAACAACCGAATATAACCCATTGTAAACAAAAAGCTCTCATCTCTAAGTGGTAGTCTAAGCCTGTTTACTTTCTTCAAATTAATAAATAAAACAAGTAATAAGAACTATTTTTAAACGAACGTATTATATCCTAACCTTGAGTGTATAGTGTGGTAACAATAAGACATTAGGAGATACTATTTTGAAACGATTTGCTGAAAAAAGAGCTTGACGTACCTTTGGTTCAAGTATCAGGCCGTATTCTCGAAGACCCTTTTTGAACTCAGCAAAATCAAGCTTTCTGTTGCCATCATCATCCATAATACGGAACACTCTGTAGGATATGAGATATTAAGAGTTATTACGAGAACACACAAGTAAAGAATGCTTACAAAAGCTTCACAGCGACAACAAGCTGCCTTCAAACTTCTACAAAGATGAGCAATATTTTCTCGTTAAACTCACCGACCAAGGCCCTTGATACCTGCAGAACCTCTCTGTAAGCAGTTTAGTCTTAGTTTTTCTACAGGGTCTTTAGTTTTAGCCTCGTTTGCTTTACATTTTCTTATCATTTCTCGTTCATGTCTCGCAGTGGCCGCCATCTTGAAGGCTTCTTCTCTATTATCGTGACGTCACGCCTAATGTTTTGTTCCCATAGCAACTATTTGTGTTTGGAAAGTATTTTATTCTGATGGGCTTCCTTTGTCTTTCTTTCTTCCTTTCCTTCTTCTTTCTTTCTTTCTTTCTTTCTTTCTTTCTTTCTTTCTTTCTTTCTTTCTTTCCTTTCTTCTTCTTTCTTTCTTTCTTTCTTTTCTTTCTTTCTTTCTTCCTTCCTTCCTTCCTTTCTTTCTTTCTTTCTTTCTTTTTTTCTTTCTTTGTTCATATCTATATCTTTCTTTGTTCATATTTATATCTTTCTTTGGCTTTCTTTCTTTCTTCTTTCTTTCTTTCTTTCTTTCTTTCTTTCTTTCTTTCTTTCTTTCTTTCTTTCTTTCTTTCTTTCTTTCTTTCTTTCTTTCTTTCTTCCTTTCTTAATAAAAAAGTAGCATTTTACTAATACACTACTTAGGTAATCTCAATCGAAAATCAAATAATGTATATACTATCGCTAAAAAAATTATTATAGAAGAATATAAAACAAAATGACTCGTACTACGTTACAGTATATTTGGAAGAAAGGAAAAGTTACTTTGCCTAAGTAAATAAAGACATTGTTTATCGTTTGACACGCTTACAAACGTAGACGAATTTAGCAGCTGTATATGAAATTTTCAAAATTTTAACCGGAAAAATTCCGGTCGTATGTATCCGAAAGACTTACTCGAATTTCTCAGTATATTATATATTTTAAGTTTAGATAAACAATTGCACAATCGAAAATCAAATGCTTTACTTAGCAGAAAGTATATCTTTGAACGAACACGAATTTGGCCAGGAACAACGCATTAAATGTTAGAGAATAAGTAGTTGCTTCTCGTATTTCAGTTATGTAGCTTTTAACTTAATATTCGTTCTTCTCAAGGTACTTTTCTTATAGCTTTGATTTTCATTCTTAATTCTTAATGCCTACGAGAAATTGATCGATCCCACATCAAGCGCCTCAGGCTAGAGCAAGCCGTCGCCTCATCAAATATAATTGTCAAATTGAGATTGATTAACCTACCTTCCAAGGCCCATAATTCCTCCACATCCACGCGATAGACACTTTAACCGAAGTATTTCAACAGGATGGATATCTTTCGTGTTCCCTTTTAAAATTTTGGTAGTCTTTCGCCTTAATTCCTCATTCTTACGACCCGTGAACATTTTAGAAAAAATCTTTTTTTCAATATCGACGATTTTGAAGTCTGCCGAAGCGGACTCGGAATGTTCAATTTTTAAAATGCTAGCTTTTCTTGGCTTTTATCTTACTTAATCTAGTTCTTCGTGGCTTTACGAATGAACTTAACAACAAGAAAAATATTCAGATTGGTGGAAATTTGATTGAATTAAATTAGAATACGCTACAATGTGTCATCTGCCAAAACCAAATGGTTAGGGTTACTATGGTAACACATTCTAGAAAACGCGGGAACTTCCAATCATGACGCGATAAAAAAGTCAAAAAAAATTACCACAAATTAAGATATCTTTTTTTAAAGAGTTTTTTGAAAATCAGAGAATATATTTTTCCGTTCAGTATTTAAACTCCTAAAGATATCTCTGATGATGTTTCGACATTTTGCATTGTTTGCAAAGAAGTGTAGCGCATGTGCCTACTGCAAGGTTTGCGAGTTAAGATCATAGAGCTGCTAAATTATAGAAAACCTTCCTTTTTATTTGAACAGCTTATCTCTGATTTTAGCGAAAGCAAAGCATCGAAAAATCCAGTCATCCAATCGTTTTAACACTGATATAAGGCTATCTTGAGCTCTTACACATCGATGGTTTGGAGGTTATTAGTATTGACTGAATAATATATGTAACATATCATGGACTCAAAAGCATCCCACATGGAAAGGAGTGAGTATGCGTTCAAAGCCATCAGCGTCACAATCAAGAATTTTGAGTTTGCTTGTCATAGCAAGGGGTTAATCATCTACGGTCTAGGGGCCGACTAACTTCTCCCTTAGGCTTCGGTCGTGCTTCCTGATCAGTCTGTAATTCTTCGGATAGCGGTGTCGGGGTCGAAATCTCCGGCGTAGCCGTAAATGCTTCGCCCTGCCATACGACGGTTCAGCACTCGATGTCTGGAAGTATGGTCCTGATTTAATGAATCAAAAAGTAAAAGAAATTCAGGGCGATAACCAGGGGTCTAGCAGGGTGGGTGCACAGGAAATGGAACTATGTCAAAACTAAAATCCGTCTTTAGAAGTGTCTAAACATTCCAAGGATTTGCAGAACAAATTAAAAAAATATGGACCTCTTGCTCAGCAGGCAGCATACTAACCAACCAAGCCACCCTTGCTCTTTAAAACAAGTGTGTGAGGTCACTGAGGATCAAACTATGGACCTCTTCTTAGCGGGCAGCACACTAACCAACCAAGCCACACTTGCTCCATAAATCAAGTGTTATGAGGTCATTGAATATCAAACTATAGACCTCTTCTTAGCGGGCAGCACACTAACCAACCAAGCCACACTTGCTCCATAAATCAAGTGTTGTGAGGTCATTGAATATCAAACTATAGACCTCTTCTTAGCGGGCAGCACACTAACCAACCAAGCCACACTTGCTCCATAAATCAAGTGTGTGAGGTCATTGAAGATCAAACTATGGACCTCTTCTTAGCAGTCAGCACACTAACCAACCAAGCCACACTTGCTCCATAAATCAAGTGTTGTGAGATCACTGAATATCAAACTATGGACCTCTTCTTAGCAGGCAGCACACTAACCAACCAAGCCACACTTGCTCCATAAATCAAGTGTTGTGAGATCACTGAATATCAAACTATGGACCTCTTCTTAGCAGGCAGCACACTAACCAACCAAGCCACACTTGCTCCATAAATCAAGTGTTGTGAGGTCACTGAATATCAAACTATAGACCTCTTCTTAGCAGGCAGCACACTAACCAACCAAGCCACACTTGCTCCATAAATCAAGCGTTGTGAGGTCACTGAATATCAAACTATAGACCTCTTCTTAGCGGGCAGGAAACTAACCAACCAAAACGAATAAAAATTGCTTCATTTAGGTTTAGAAATTCGCGTTTATTACAAGTACTCAAAAATATAGAAGAAATTACATAAAAATAGTAATGAACTCGGGAACAAAAACTAAAAAAAAATGGACAACATATGTACAACTCTTAATGCATCTTTCAAACTTTCTTATTCGTCAAGCTTTTCAAGGCATAAATGACATCGTCTTGGTTGACGTTGAGGCTGATTCGTCGCTGAAGATCTAAGCGTCCTGTCTCTACGAGGAGAAGTCGACTCGCTCCGATACGACTCACAATGGCTAATGCTTCTGTCATAATGGGTGGTGGGATTCCTGTGGTGTGAAGGAGAAATCATTATTAGATGATGATAAATAGACTGCTGACTAAGTACGAAGGAATGGAGGCAAGCAGGCAAGCAGGTAAGTAGGCAAGCAGGCAAGCAGGCAAGCAGGCAAGCAGACAAGCAGACAAGCAGACAAGCAGGCAAGCAGGCAAGCAGGCAGGCAGGCAGGCAGGCAGGCAGGCAGGCAGGCAGGCAGGCAGGCAGGCAGGCAGGCAGGCAGGCAGGCAGGCAGGCAGGCAGGCAGGCAGGCAGGCAGGCAGGCAGGCAGGCAGGCAGGCAGGCAGGCAGGCAGGCATGGTAAAAGATGCATGCTATTTATATCAACTCACCTTCTATTCGGCATAGATTACACAATTCATCAAAAACCTAAAAGAAAAAATTACGGAGGCGTTACTTCTTTTTTTGATTTCTGTGTTCGCATCAACAAACTTTCTTTCACATTTCATTTCATTACATTCCTTTTCACACTTTCCTTTTTATTCTCTTTTTTTCACTTGAAGAATTAAATGATTCTTGCGCGTCATTACTTACGTCACCAAACTTGGTCTCTTCGACTCCAGTCCTCTTGAATTCCGAAAGAACGGCTCTCATCACCAAACACTCATATGAAGATAAATTCCTAGAGGAAAATATACCACACACTCAATACTCGAATCCTATGTTCCTCAATCCTTAATTTTTACAACGCATGACCCAACTTTGTGACCCATTGATCATACGCTTGGAGCAGTAACGTGGAACTCTTGATACATGTATTTTGGGTAGCATGGGTGGCGTTCGCGGCTAACGCCTCAACTTCCACCGCTGTGAGTCCAACGGGTCGGGTCGCTGGTTCAAGCCCTGCGGTCGTCACATGTGAATTGAGTTTGATTGATGTGTTGTTCTCTCCTATGCTACGAGGGTTTTCTCCGGGTTCTCCGGTTTCCTCCCTCCGTAAAAATCAACATGTGAGTTGAGCGTTGTGTGCATAGAATATTGAATGTAGTGGTAGCGTGTGTGAGCGAATAGTGTCCCCAATTAGTGCGAAAGCGCTACAACGACTAGGCACATCAAGATATTTATCTAATTTATTTTTTAACAAAACGCTTGGGGTAGGGGTGGGGTGGGTGACCTGGAATGTTCTAGAATCCCATTCTGACCCAGCGATACTTACATCATCAGTTTTATCTTTGGCGACGAAAACATGTCTTGTAACGCGGTGTTCACCTCCGTCATACCAACTAGTTTTCCTTTCTTGGACTTGGAAGATTTATTCTCAAGTTCTGCGATTTCTACCGCCCGACGACAGATGTCGAGACATCGACGCGCATCACCTGAAACAGCTGCTACCTAAAACACACATGATAATAATAAAACTGACAGAATCAGTTCAGTGGCTGATCCAGGAATTTAAAAGGGTGGGTTCTAAAATGTCCGCCACGTAGCACAAGCTGGTAAGATTGATTTCAAAAAAGGGGGGTTCCAAGTTCATTCTACTGAACGCAACGAACGCGATTGGCGCCACCTGAACTTAGAAATCAAGGGGAAAATGGTCTTGAATTGAGAGACTTGAAACTTAACCTATCGTTATTACTGATATTAAACAATGGATACGACACGATACGACATTTGTAAACACAAAAAGATGAGACCGTCGTCTAGGGTCGAGAGATCCTTATCAGGGCGTTACTGAGATTTCTTTCGCTTCAGATATGATCTGGTGTGTGCGTACAAAGTCGAAGAGCACGATAATGGCATGTGAAAAAGAGTACTCGCGATGTAAGGACGTCAAAGAAGTTGACCGCAAAAAGCTTTTAAAACAACAGCGCGCGCATGAAAAGAAAGACGCGCCCGCATCTCGTGATCGCTTGGTCAATCCTTCGCGAGTAATGCTTACTACAGCGCTTCTCGATAGCACGTGCGGAATCTTCGTCGCTAAAACGTAGGTTTTGGTAGACGTCAATCAAAGCGTTTCCATGACATTCCATGGACACGTGCCCATGAAAACTTGTGTTTTTAGTCAATATCATGGAAACGTCTTGACATCCACCAAAACCTACTTAATCGCGAGAGCAAATTGTACGAATTCCCGCGTGTGCTATTGAGAATAGAGACCTTTAGCACGAAGTTCTTGCTAGGCAAACTTCAAACTGCAGTTCGACATAAGAGTCGCCATATTGAATTTCATTGATGCTGTGAGTGTTTCTTTGTATTTGCGCGCGTGTTTCTGGGCCTGATCCTTAGCGTAAACCTGATGCTAAAGGGTCTCTTATGACAGAAAATCAACTCCTGTAAAAAAATCATCTTCAGATAAGCCACGCAAATTAAAAATAAAATTTTAGAATGTTTAGGAAGACCTTTCGTGAGACAAGCTGCATGGCGTCAGGGTCGAACACATTCAGGTTTTGGATCCGTGATAAGACAATCTCCTGTAGTTGAGAATACGTGTAGGGCTGGAAGGTGATTCTTGTCAGACCCTGGAAAAAGATTTATTTAATCTTGAATAAGACGACTAATCTTGCGCAATAGACCCCTTGCATGTGACATCAGAGGAGCTCAATTTGGAGGACACTAACAAAAGAATTTCAATTTCCAGAGAATTGGAAACCTATCGTTTTGTGCTCCAAATTGAGCTGCATTTCGAAGTGCTGTAAGGGGTCTATTGCTATTAATCTTCAATAGCTTGTAAAGGGAATTTGCGCAACAGGTTTTGGGTATCAAGGGTGGTGTAGCTGTAATAACACCTCTCACCTCTGGGGTCTCCGATTCGATTTCTGGAATCAGCATCACATGTGAGTAGAGTCGGCTAAGCCCTGACTTAGATTAGACTTAGACTTAGAGGTTGTTTCAGGGTTCGATCTGTGAGTTAGCCGTGCCCTGACTTTGATCAGCCCAGAGGTTGTTTCATGGTTCGATCTGTGAGTTATCCATGCCCTGACTTACATCAGCCCAGAGGTTGTTTCATGGTTCTATCTGTGAGTTATCCATGCCCTGACTTACATCAGCCCAGAGATAAATTTCAGAGTTTGATCAAATTGTTGTCCTATTTTGTTTCAGTCGCTTAAATTAAGACCTAGGTTACCCCCATGTATTAATAATCTATGAATACTGATTAATAATCTGAGCAGTTGATTCCCCTACCAGTCTACTCTGTACTCTGTTGATCATCATTCTCTCCGGCAGGTCCATAGTGTTGGCAATAGCCAGTACGACGAGTCTTGAATGCTGTCTTGACGGCCATTCAAAGAGGTTATACATCACTCCTTGCTTACGTGTCCACAGTAGGTCAAGCTACAAGAAAATACGAGCTGTTATAGTTAGAACCTGTATTAACCACCAATTCGATTTTTTTCCAGGTGGTCGTGAGTTTTGGAAACTGGAATGAGCGTCCTTAAGCGTTTTTTGAAGTAAGGGTGAAGGACTTTGACGCAAAAGTTCCTACTGAGTAGACTTTGTTTACTAGTGAGGCCTTTCTGACCTCGCTTCCATTCAATTGTCCATATTTCCAACCGCGTTTGGCGGCCATTTGTGAGAAAAGTGTATAAGGGCTATTTTCCTGGTTCTCTGGTTTTCCTCCTTCTGTGAGTTGAGTGTTATATGTTGTAAATATAGGATGTAGTGGTAGTCCATGTGGAAGGAACGTCACAGAAGAGCAACGTACAGGAAGTAATGGCTGTAAACTTTAAGGCAGTCGGCTTACAAATATTTAGGAATATTATTGTGATAAATACTATAGAGGTTTTGCAGGAACAATACAATCGTTTTACATGAGAAAGAATTCAATCTCAGAAGCAAAAGTATTTTATCATTCTGCCATCTAACCACAGGAAGCCCAAGCAGTATTATAAGATGGGCACATGATGGTGCAAAACCTCTATTAGCAAGCAATTTCCTTACCTCATCAACCATCAACACCACACTTTCCTTCTTAGAATCCTGTTTGCTGAAGATCTTTTCTAGCAGATCTGAGGCATGGGTGGGCATGGCTTTTTGTCCTGTTAATTTCTGTCAAGAAAAAAAAAACGTCAATCAATTTTCTCAGTTTTTTATCAGTATTTTTTATCAGTTTTTTTCATCTATGGATCATTGGTTTGCGAGGTAGTTATAAGTGATTTCTGAGTTTGAAAATGTAGCGGTTACTAGTAAAACGTATTGAGGTTAAAACCATCTCTACCGACCTTTTCTGAGATAGTGAACATGGTGCATTGTGATCTAGCTTAAATATCTTTTTTTCATCATGCCTTATATGGTGTTGATTTCACCCAAGCTAGACCACAATGCATCATGTTTATTTAACTCAGAAAAGGCCAAGGAAAGACGTATGGTTGCCGAGGTGAGACAAGTGGTGCAATGGCGTACGCAGGTAAGGGCAGGCAAAACCAGTTTTCAAAACATTGGTAAGTTGCGCAAACTTATCAGGTGAGTACTTAGGTGTTTAGGATACTACAGTGTAAGAATGAAGGTGGCATACCTTGAGAATCGTGCTGTAGGTTTGGTTGGGTTCTGTTAGTTTCATTCCATTCACTTCGATAAACCTGAAGTTAGGAATGTGTTTGACTTTAGATTCTTGAAGAATGCGGATGACTTCATGGACAGTAGCTGTCTTTCCTGTTCCTGGTACACCAGATATATACATACACCTAGAAAAAATAGCCCCAACAATGAAGAAATAGAAAGCAAGTGCACATGCTGTGTGCAGTTATATAGCACTCGAAATCAATACGATGTACTTACCCTCCAGAGCCCTCAACCAGCTTGCCTTGTACAAAACTAAGGATATCTTCAAACTCATCATCACGGCACGGTAAAGAGCTAGGCACAGCTGACACATGGAGTCTATATGTCAAGTAACGATATTATTTGTGAGTGGGGTGTATAACATAAACGAGGGATTATCATTTTATTCCTATTCATTCTTCTAGCTATTTATCCATTTATCCATTAATGATAAAAAGGTAAATTATACACCATGAAAAGATGAAAAAACTTACTGACATTTCGGACGCTAGTCCTTCGTCGGAGTAAAGGATGAAGGACTAGCGTCCGAAACATCAATTTTTTTATCTTTTCACGGTGTATAATTTACCTTTTTATCATGACTGTTTCATTAGAAACACCGATGCAGCTCACACTAGTTTTGAGTTAGTTATCTCTCTTTTATCCATTACTTCAACTTTCCTTCCATTTTTTCACCATTCCATTTATCCTTCCATCTATTAATTTAAACTACCCATCATTTAATCCATTCATCCATCCATCCGTGCTTCCGTCCGTCCGTCATTCATCCGTCTGTCCGTCAATCCATCCATCCATCAATCTATTTATCCATCCATCCGTCTGTCCACCCATCCTTCCCATACCTTGTTCTTGCTTCCTGTAATGGAGTTCTAGGTGTCTTACATGGTTGTGATCTACTGGGTATACTTGGTGTCAACCCTTGAGCTACACTCTTTCTCCTATTCGGTTTGCCTGGGGTTTTCAAAGGTGTTTTACTGCCTGGGACCCCTGTGGTTGATTTAGACAGAGCTCTCCCACTAGGAGTCTGGGATGGAGTTTTTGAAGATCCTTTACCATGTGTCTGTCTCATATGATTTACACTTTCTGGTCGTCCTGTAGCTCTTGATCTGGCTGTACTTCTAGGGGTCTTGGATGGAGTTCTCCAATCATTATTACCAGCATGGGATGGGGTTCGGTATCTAAGCGATCTCCCAGAATGCACTGGGGTCTTCTCATTTTGATATTGTTTGTTTTTTCCTGAGGGAGTCTTCGCTGTAGATCTTGTTTTTGAAAATTTCTTTTCTGTTAAATCAAGCATTAGAGACATCAGGTTGAGATTACCTCCCATGGAGGGGGATTGGAATTTCCAAGGGGCGGAGAGGGTCTGAGGAGGGTATATTGTGTAGTTCCAGAAAATATAAATGGTACCTTCTACAAAGACGTCTTCATCCTCCTCCTCATCTTCTTCATCGCTGCTCACTTCTTCCTCTTCAAAATCCTCATCATCTTCATCAGTAGCATCTTCATCTTCATCATCCTCATCATGGTCATCAGACATCATAAGTTCAACTACTTCCTCAGTCACTGAAATGGATAAAAGTTAGTGATAAAGTAACCCTAAGCCTGAGACAATAGTTTCAGTAATTATTCTACATAAAGTGAATAGTTGAATGGTGAAACATTTTCATATGATTTAAGTGCATCTTGAAAATATCAAGGTTTATATTTTCTTCACAGTAAAATGTGTCGGATAAAAATTATCAATTTTATGCAGCATCTAAATTGTGAGTAAATGACGTCATATACTCAACCCTATTGTTCTTTTCTCTTTTAACCCAAAATTTCTCAACTGCAAGTGGCTCCCAGGTGAAAATTTTCACTAATCTGGTTTACATAACCATGATTGAATCAAATTATCCACAAATACTTCAATTATTCGGACTTTGAAAAATTAGGGCGCTTTCATCCAAAATTTATCATAATCCTATAAAGGTTATAGGCACTTTAAAGATGCTACACTCAAATGCAGGAACATTTTACTATTTAACTATCCACTTCATGTAGAATCAATACTCAAAGTATTGTCTCTCTCAGGTAATAGGGGTACTTTAAGACTGCTTAGGAAGAGTTCACAATTTACACAGTGGGTAGGGGTAGGGGTGATTGGGATTTTACATTTTGGGGTATTTTCATTCATGCCCCAAATTACAGACTTTTAGTAGACACTATAATTATTTAATAAATATTCTAAAAATAATTTCAATGTCACCCCCCTAAGTGTTATCTAAGAAAATGGATATCCCAATCCAAATCCCTATAGCCTCCCCCCTCCACATTAATTATTAACTCATACTCCTGATGCGGATCCAGGAATTTGTTCAGGGAGGGGTGCTGTGCACAAAGTTAACCCAGGGAGGGGTGCACCCCTTAAAGTCAAAGGGAAAAAACATTATTTTGTATTGGTTATCTTCAAAGTATAGGGGCACAAAGTCCAACCAGGGAGGGGCGTGCACCCCCTGCATCCCTCCCCTGAATCTGCCATTGTACTCTGCCCCCCTGCTCTGAACCCTTACTTACCAAAAGTTTGTTTGGGAGACTTTGTTGGTTTGACTGTCTTCTGTTTCTCTTGGCCTTTTTGTTTCACTTGTTTTTCTCTCTGTTTTGGCTTTATTTTAGATTTACTTTTTTTACTCTCGACTTCTCCTTCATCTGGAATGCTCTTACTAGCCTTTCTCTTCACTGGTGTGATATTTGGTTTCATTTTAACTAACTTGAGGACAAGACGCAGACCATTCAGAGCAGGGCTGTTCGTGGAGCTCCTGGTTTTCGGTGTCCCAATTCTCCATTGCTTTTCTGCTCCTAAAATATTGCATTACAAATTACCAATAAATAGCTTCATTGATTGTTTGTAATGATTTATGTAATACAGAAAACAGTAACTTAAAATGCATTTGACTAGTTATCCAATCAATAATAGCTTAATTAAAACTTCTTGTTCTAATTAAGGGGGGGTACTCCGCCAGAATTTGGGTAGGGGTGTTCTGCTGGGATTCTGAAAGGGGAACCCTGTTTATTACAAAAAAACTCAAAATTGTAGACCCTGTATAAGACAAAAGATATAATTAATTGCACTGAGTTCCTGTTTCAATTATCATGTCATCTCGCGTATCGTTTTTTTACGACCATAATAACCAGTTTCAGTCAATAATGAAGTAGAAACCCTGAATATGACAGGAACTCAGGAATAACTTGGAACTTGAGTGAAATTGCATACCCTGTTTATGACAAGAAGCTCGAAAAACCATACCCTCTTCAGCAGATCATCCCCGTATAGTCCATATATGGGAGTACCCCCCCAGGATTAAGGGAGGCTGGGTCATCTATATATAGTCAACTCAAAAAAACGATGTCGTTGACCAAATCAAGCCTATGCCACTGGACTGAAAATAAGTATGAGTAGAAATCATTGTAATCTAAAGCCATTCAATTACCATAACAATTCACCTTTTCGGCGCAAGCTTGGATTGTGTTACAGTCACCAAAAAGTTCAAACATTGTTCTTGGATTTCCATACAAAATCACTGACTTTGAAGAGAAAATTTAGGTAGATTTCTTTAGTTAGCTATCTTAGCAGCAGTAAGAAAAGCTTCAATCAAGCTAGAAAAATGATTATTTACTTGTATTTAGAGAACTAACTAAACATTAACCAAGTAAATAGTTCATTTAGAGTCAGTACATTTGTACAGAAATTCAAGAACAATGTCTGAATTTTTTGGTGACCAATTTATACCCCGTGACAGCTAGCGCTGAAAAGGTGAATTCCTTGGTACCACCAATTTATAAACGTGAAAGAAAAGCATCTTGCCCAAAGGACGCAACATGCAACTGCCTGGACCAGGAATTGAATCCAGGCCCATTGAACGAGAGTCCAACCCACAGACCACTCGGCCAACACATCTTCCACAAACTCAAATTTAAAGTGCCTATACAACCTAACTTGATTTTTTTTCAGTATTGATTCTACGTAAAGTGAATATTTGAATGGTAAAAGAATTTTGAATTCATATGATTCGAGTTATGCATCTTGGAGATATCGAGGTTTATATTTCCAATATGTTAATGAGTGTGATGATTAAAGATATAAAACTTTTCTGGGGCAGCAAAATATCCTGTACATATATCGTCTTACTCGGGTTTATAGAAAATTAATAGCAAATTTGTTTTCTCATAGTAATCAGTGTTGAAATTATTTATAAATGATGAGAAGCAAACTCAAATTCCTATAATGACATCACACTCATTAACATATTGGAAGGATAAACCTTGATATCTTCAAGATGCATCACTCGAATCATATGAATTCAAAATTCTTTTACCATTCAAATATTCACTTTACGTAGAATCAATACTGAAAATATTAAGTTAGGTTGTATAGACACTTTAAAGTCCCAGATAAAACCCTCTGAACGGTCACAAGTAGGACAAGCTCTCTTCATTCATCCAGCTAGCTACTTGCAACAACTTCATAAGATTAACGATTAATATAACATTCATTTTACCATAATTATTTTTCATTCTCGTGTTGGGTGTTGCTGAGCATGATGCTTTGGGCGTCCCACACTCGTTATTATTTAAATCATCAGCATAGCTCTTTAAAGCAGAGCTAAGTCTTGATAGATATTCTGTTGCATAGTAAATATTGTCTTGATCATCAAAAGCATATTTCATATAAAAAGGCCCATCATCTTTGCATTTATTCACCAGTGGAAAATCCTCTTTGGGACGAAGAAGAGTCACTTTGTTAACCTCACTTATTGTCTCTGCGTCAACAACTTCTATACTACCCCGAATCGGCCGTTTATCTGGAAATTTGACTGGTAAAAAGAGCTCGTTGCTTCGTTCTTCAAGCTGTTCACAGCACTTTTTGGTGAGGTCATTATATTTGTATAACCAGTGTATTTCAGCTCGGTATGGATCAGGATAATCACCAAGATCATGAAATTTAGCTACTTTGCCGACAGAGATCCCATTGGTTGTGTTGATTAGAACATAATCATCCACAGAGACGGCCATACTTCTTATTCTGCATTTTCTGTTCATTGAAAATAATATATTCAATATGTTACTAATAGCAACAATTAACACCCCCCCCCCCTCTCTCCCCGACCAACCCCCTTTACGCACACAACAAACCGAAACAAAATGGCAGCCAAGATTTTACGATCTTAAGATATTAAATAAATCTCAGATTTTGACCAATTTGTTAAATAATGTCAACTGTTTGACAATATCTATTGCAATGTATAATAAGTATTTACCGTTATTGATAATTTAATAGCTTGATAATTGTTCTTGACTCACTTGTATTGCAATTTCCCGTCCTCAATGAATCCTTCCCCAATCCATTCAAAATTCTTCTTGCTCTTTGCGTTATCCTTCTTCCTAGCAGAGTGAATGGCCGTACTCATGTTATTTACTTAAAATGAATTAGATTTTACCAATAAATAATGATAATATTCGATAATATCTTTCACGTGTAGGAACTCTCTCGCTCTTTCGTTTATATAACCGCTGGCTTTCAAATCGTGGGCTCACCAAAAATTTCCCGCCAAAAACACAGGGATACCATCAGAAGACTTGTAAGCACATGAACCCCACTTGGAAAGTATACAAAAGGCATAAGCCGGGTAAATTCTTCCTTCCTTCCTTCCTTCCTTCCTTCCTTCCTTCCTTCCTTCCTTCAGAATGGGTGGCATGGGTGGCGTACTCTGCTAAGGCGTCGTTTTTCAGGTCGGGTCGCTGGTCCTGGCCCTGCGGTCGCGGTCACCACATGTGAATTGAGTTTGTTTGATGTGTTGTTTTCTCCTATGCTACGAGGGTTTTCTCCGGGTTCTCCGGTTTCCTCCCTCTGTAAAAATCAACATGTGAGTTGAGCGTTGTGTGCATAGAACATTGAATGTAGTGGTAGCGTGTGTGAGTGAAAAGTGTCCCCAATTAGTGCGAAAGCGCTACCCTGAGTAAATGAATCTGCAATCATGGAACTCAGCGGTAAGCAGGAACTCGAAGGGTCATCCGATAAAAGAACGCAAGGATTCTATTTAAAGTTCGTAATAATTAAAGGCTTTTGTTTTTATTATTAGTGGAGGGCTGTTTAATTTTCAATAAATCTGTAGCTTCATATTTAACTGATAAAAACGATAATCATGTTATAATATATGTTATAATATATGTTATAATAATATTACAGCGGCTGCATTTCAATCTATTCATATTCAAAAATATAAATTGACAACTGTAATAAATATCAAATAAATATTCCCTTTTTCCTGTGGAATTCATGGTCAGTTGGTTCTGTCTGCTTTGGGAGTTGAATGTATAGTATTTTCAAAAGTCTTGTGGTTGCACATCGTATATGTACAGTGATCATAGTTAATGCTTTGGCCAATTAAGCGGACTGTTCCTCTTTAGGTAGCCACATTTTGCACTCTTTCGAATCTGGACTTGTAGCAATAACAAATATCATTCTTTCTTTAAGAAATGCATGTTCTTACAGCTCTAGATAAGGCCGCCTTAGCAATTTTCTTGAGCAGCTTAAAAGTAAAAAGCAACCAGCGACAATAACAACGATGCTCAGTTCAAACAAAAACTCTTGGAGATTTAATAGTCTTTCTACGCGGTCATTCCTTGAGTAACGAGTCAACGTGGTGCTGGTAGTGCTTTGCTCTTTTTCACTCTTGTCGTTCTTGAGTTTTCCCATTGTAGCAGCTTCAAGGGTTTTCATCTGTGGTTTCATTGTTACTTCGTTTCTGTTTTTTGTATGAACTTACAGCAGCTTGAGTGTTGCTTTATATAGTCTCTTAAAAGGGTGACTGTGTCGTCATTAGCGACATACGATCCAGCCAATCACGAGGTCAACTTGCGTTAACAAGTATCGTACCAATCACGTCAGTTCAAGGTGACTTCGCAAGATTCTTTCCAGAACGTTCCTTAAGCGTAACGCCGTGTGAAGCATTTTCTAGAACATTCTTTACTCGTACAACCGTTGGCTTGAGAGGTCATCACAGTCATCAAATCGAACTGCCGCTTGACTCCAAAACTTGTGCAAATTTTGAGGAACTCTCGGTTCCATCTTGGGGTCTTTAAAGTAAGTGTCTGAATAAGCAGCACACTCAAAATCATTGTTGTAGGCTTTGCTCAAAGCCTCCATTTTGACTGAGAAATAGGAACTAAAGGTAGGAGACAGTTGTTGGGGTTCCTGTGTTGAATGTGAGCCCACGGCCAGGTAGTGGGTGTAAACCACATGGATGAAATTAACGAGACACGTGCTGACAGTAATGGCCTCAAAAATGAATCAAACTCCTGCATGGAATCGATTAGCTAACATCTTTGTGAGCAAGCTAGTGGGTTATAATTAGTGGTTGACATATTTGATTTGCATATTCAGGTCCTTTACAGTCACATAACCCATGTTTTTACATTAAAACTCATCGACTGATGAGGCAAACTAGTGCCATACACGCTTCGGCCGTAAATACGTTCATTTCACAATATAAGGTCGAAGTTAAAAGATAGTTTATTCTATTAGAGGCTGAACCGAGAAGCAAAAAGAGAAGACCTACAGAGAAGCTAGTGGCTCGTAAAGCGCATAAAGAAATGTGCAGTAAAGCAACATGGCATTGATGAATTGCAACATTTCCAAGAGATCGAACAGTGAAATGGAAATGAAGAATTTATGTTTCAATTGATCATTTTTCCAATATATATTCAAATGACAAAACATTGCAAAATGATAAGTTTTAAGTTAATTTCAATTTTCACTGTCCCTTCTTGATTTGGACCTCGACGATAGTCTGCGCGTGCCTGCGAATTCGCCTGCCGTCTGTCACAGGTTTTACCCAATTTCGATAACGAATGGAAGATGGCTAGGCAAAGCATGGGTAATTTGACTACCTTATAAATAGGGTTTCTTCGATCTTATTTTGCTTTGATTATTCTCATTCTTTTACATTTGCTGATGGCCGGCATACCATCAAAATCGATACTTGTGATTGGTGGTACTAACATCACGTGACGAGGGTCATATGCATCGAAGCAAGTAGTGACGAACGCAGAAAAGTCAAAGGCGTTTCGAAGCGGAAGACTTTGTAGTATACAGTCTAAGTGGACAGATCTCGAAGTCATGACTACCAAAGACTACGAAAGCTTTTTTGATCCTTACAATTATATGGATACTTATTTCAAAGATCCAATGAAAGAACCGTATTCGCTCCGACACCTCAAAAAGTTCTGGAGCAAAATAGGAGGAAGTAGTTTGAAGGTTCTAGAGTACGGTGGAGGGCCAACCATTTCGAGGCTAGTCTCAGCAACTCCACATGCGAGAGAAATAATTTTTGCCGAATATTTGAAGGCGAATCGTCAGGCCGTTCAGGCATGGATTGATAAGGATCCCATACCTTTCGATTGGAGGCCTGCTTTTGACTTTATCGTACGAGAGTTGGAAGGAAAAGGACCAGACGAGGTTGTGAAAAGGGAAGATGAGTTACGACAAAAGATACGAACCATTGTTCCATGTAATCTAAAAGCAGAAAATATCCTGGAGATTCCAGCCAGTCTTGGTGACAAGTACGGTCCACCTTATGACGTCGTTGCCACGAGTCTTTGCTTAGAAGCGGTGGTAGAAAGCGAGCAAGAATACAAGGATACCGTGACTAAATTAGCGAAGCTAGTCAAGCCTGGCGGATATCTAATGATGCATGGTGTTCTCGAGCAAACCTTTTATACAGTTTGCTCAAAGAAGTTCTACACTTTCTATCTGACGAAGGAAATGGTGGAAGAAAGTATGACGAATGCTGGAGTCAAAGACATAGAGATGGATTTGGCTTCGTCTGACTTGTCTGTGAATGCCAGTGATTTGGATGCTCTTCCTTTAGCAGATTTGAAAGATTTATTTTTCGTTTATGGTAAAATGTGAATGACCCTGGGAGTCAAGATCATCCGTATCACGCGTGATCTAATTATAAGATAGACATACAATATGTTGGCGTGACTGACCTGATTGCGTGATGCTGAGCTAAAAAAAAAAAAGGTTATGAGACTAGTTACGAGTTCATAATTACCACTGTGTCCCTTGATTACCGACTCATTTACTCATAGTTAACCTCGTATCAGTGTCTAAATATTTACAAAAACCAATGGTAAAGAATGCACAATTCAACAACACAAACACTTTGAAATTCCACGGACCTTCAATGGAACACATGAATATTCTGCACAAACTCGAGGCTAACCCTTAGCAACAGAGAACTCGTAAACTAGAGTATAGATCATTATAATTCTATTTCGTCAAGCCTGTTTTACAAGAGGAAGGATTGATATAGCGAAGATACAAGGAATCAAGTTTTTAATATATAAATTGATGGTAAACAATTGCGTATAAAATGGTATCCAATCCAATAAAATGTTGTACTGATCAGTTGTAGAGGTCTTTTTCTGCCGTCCCTTCTCGCTTTTGATTGGTCCATTTTTTACAGTCAGTCTCTGATGGCTTCTTTTTAGTGATCTATAGCAGAAGGAATGACGGACCAGACTGGCTTTGTTAACCTTTCATCAAAATATAGATACTGGGCCCAGTTGTATGAAGCCTGGATAGCGCTATCCGACGGATAAATCTTATCCAGTGGATAAATTTATTGCATAACAGCATCGACTTATTCACTGGATAAAGATTTATCCGCCGAATAGCGCTATCCAGGCTTCGTGATTAGTGGCGAAATCATTAGGGTAAGGAGGAGGACTAGGACTAACGTCACGAGACTACGAGGGTCATTTGCAGCACATAATCGGATATGACTTTGAGTTGAAGTATAGTCATGACTACCAAAGACTATGAAAGATTTTTTGATCCTTACGATTATATGGATACTTATTATGATGATCCAAAGAAAGATAGGTTTTCTCTAGGACGAATAGAACAATTCTGGAGCAAAATAGGAGGATATAATTTGAAGGTTCTAGAGTACGGTGGAGGGCCAATCATTTCGAGGCTTGTCACGGCAGCTCCACATGCGAGAGAAATAATTTTTGCCGATTACTGCAAGGCGAATCGTCAAGCAGTTCAGGCATGGATCGATAAAGACTCAAAGGCATTCGATTGGAGGGATACTTTTGACTTTATCGTAGGAGAGTTGGAAGGAAAAGGAACAGACGAAGTTGCTAAAAGAGAAGATGAGTTACGACAAAAGATACGAGCCATCGTTCCATGTGATATCAAATCAGATAATATCCTGGAGATTCCAGCCAGTCTTGGTGACAAGTACGGTCCACCTTATGACGTTGTTGCCACGAGTCTTTGCTTAGAAGCGGTGGTAGAAAGCGAGCAAGAATACAAGGATACCGTGGCAAAATTAGCGAAGCTAGTCAAGCCTGGCGGATATCTAATGATGTATGCAGTTATCAGCCAAACCTTCTATATGGTCGGATCAAAAAAGTTCTCTAGTTTTTGTCTTACGAAGGAGATGGTGGAAGAAAGTATGAAGGATACTGGGGCGAAAATCATGCACATCGACATGGCAACCAGTTCTGGTATAAAACTCGATTACATGGCAGACACACAAGACGAGATGTTTATCTACGGACGCCTGTGATTTTAACCTTACACGTACTGGCAACAATAAATATTGTTGAAATCCCGGTGAAATCTAGGCCATAAAACTGCCTTTCAAATCGCTTTAAGAATATGCCATGCAAAATAGACTTCTTTAAATATGATCACTAGGTGATAAGGGACGGGAAGGGACGAGATCCTTGAGGGGAGGGAGGGGGGTTGGGCAATTTATTTTGTGCAGGAAGTTTTGTTTTACGCCTCGTGGCTGAGCAGGACTTTTTTTGGACATAATTTGGAATTTCTTTCTGGCGCTTTTCTTATGCACGATTTTTTTCACTCTTTGAAGCTGTGCTAAAAGTTATTTTTGTCAAAAATCTAATGGTCCACCCCTCATTGATAATTTAAAAAGAATACGACTACGTTCAAGGCCGGATCCAGGGGGGAGGGGGGGTAAAGGGAGGGCTGAAGCCCCCCCCCCCCCCTTCAGCAGAAAAAAACTAAACAAAACAAAACTGAAGAATTAGATGCTTTTTTAAATAGTTTTCCGTTGTGTTGACGGAAGAAACTCAATTAGCCCCCACCCACTAAACTCAATTAGCCCCCCCTAAAATTTTGGCTGGATCCGCCCTTGACGTTACATATCAGGGCAATAAAGAGTTGTCTCTTCATTCATTGTTTTTTTCGGTCGGGCAAGGGATAGGTGGGTGGGGGGGGGGGGGGTTGCTGGGATTTTATGAATTGTGAGTAAAAAATGTATATATGCCCGATTCCTAACGTGATTTTTTTAAGTGTACCCCTATTAAACAGGATAAAATGTTAAAATATATTTTCTACTTACCTAATTATTTTTTGGGTGCTTCCCTTAATGCCCCCTCCCTCAATACCACCAACCATCTAATGCTCGCAACAAACGGTCCCGTAAGCCGTGGCAAGAGCTTTGATTGATTTTTCCTAATTTGCGTCAGAATGTAACAGCGTCTTTGGTAGTCATTGAATCGGGGATCAGGGAACCAGGACTGAATGGCAAAGCTTGCGATTTATTCATGTGATAGATACTGCACAAATTTTGAACCAGGATTGAATGTCAAAGCTGCCATTTATTAATGTAAATTTACGTACAATTTAATTATGCACCAATCAGCGGCTTCTCCGTGGGGTCGACCCCCAGGCTGACCATGGAGATTGTAAAAATTCATAAACAATGTTGATCATTTTTCCCAGGGGTAGGGAAGTTGTTCTTTTCAATGTCCCCTGGTCGAGGCATTCAAATCTACAATCTCCCTCATTTTGGTTGAAATTATTGTTATTGTATTTTGAAAACTGAACTCAACGCGTAACCCGTGCGGTTTGCTCGATATTTCAGGTAGTTTTTCATTGAAAAGATTGGAAAAATAACTCTCATGAAATGAAGAATTCACATTTAAAAGTAAAAAAAATCAAGTTGCCTTCGAATTCGTATCTATGTAGCCTGCGTCACATACGGTATTTACGAAGAAAATTCCGGATGTGACGCAGGCTAGTATCTATGAAACAATAAAGAATGTCAAAAAAACATACAGTGGAATTCTCTCACCTCGTCAGCCATCTTGACGAGCAGAGAGGCATCTGGGTATTGTCGAATAACACAGGTAACCCAGCCCGACCAAAAACGTCCGTGGTCTCAAACTGTTTAAAATCAGGAGCTACTTCTTTAACTAGAGAGGAAAACCAATCCCCCTGGTAACCTTTGCAATGAAAATACTTTCATTACAATCCCCCACCTCAGTTTTTAGTCACGAAACCAATGTCGCAAATTTTCCCAACCCCAGGGGGAATAACTGGATCCAATCCTTCTATATTCTCCCACCCATCTCCCTGGTCAGCCCGGGGGTCGACCCCACGGGGAAGCCGCTGATAGGTGCATTAGTACTTTATTAGGTTAGAGACTTAAATTGCTTGTCTTGTTACAATTATATAACGACAATCACAGAGACCAGCTTAGCTGTAATTGATGTAAGCATCGCTAACGATCAAATAGACAAACTCTTACATTATGTTACACCCTGATATGTAAAGTAGTTGTACTCTTTCTACAATATTATAGATTATCACCTAGTAATCATGTTTAAAGGAGTCTATTTTGCATGTGATTTCACCATGATTTCAAAAGATCTAAATTATATTCATAATTATTTCCTAAGGTTGAAATCACAGGCGTCCGTAGATAAACATCTCGTCCTGCGTGTCTGCCAAGGGATAGTAATCGACTTTTGTATCAGAACTTGCCATGTCGATGTGCATGATTATCGCCCCAGTATTCTTCATGCTTTCTTCCACCATCTCCTTCGTCAAATAAAAAGAGTAGAACTTTTTTGATCCGACCATATAGAAGGTTTGGCGGATTACTGCATGCATCATTAGATATCCGCCAGGCTTGACTAGCTTTGCCAATTTTGCCACGGTATCCTTGTATTCTTGCTCGCTTTCTACCACTGCTTCTAAGCAAAGACTCGTGGCAACAACGTCATAAGGTGGACCGTACTTGTCACCGAGACTGGCTGGAATCTCCAGGATATTATCTGATTTGATATCACATGGAACAATGACTCGTATCTTTTGTCGTAACTCATCTTCTCTTTTGACAACTTCGTCTGTTCCTTTACCTTCCAACTCTCCTACGATAAAGTCAAAAGTATCCCTCCAATCGAATGCCTTTGGGTCTTTATCGATCCATGCCTGAACAGCTTGACGAAGATGCTTCGCGTACTCAGAAAAGACGAAGTCTTTGACATAAGGACAAGCACTGATAAGTCGTGAGATATTAGGACCTCCGCCATATTCCAAGACCTTCAGATCACTCTTATTTACCTGACTCCAAAACTTGTGTAAATTTTGGAGAACTCTCGGTTCCATCTTGGGGTCTTTAAAGTAAGTGTTTAAATAAGCAGCACAGTCAAAATCATTGTTGTAGTCTTTGCAAAAAGTCTCCATTTTGACTGAGAAATAGGAACTATTAATTAAGGTAGAAAAGAGCTGTTGGGGTTCCTGTGTTGAATGTGAGCCCACGGTCAGGTGGTGGGTATAGACCGCATGGAAGCACGTGCTGACGGTAATTACCTCAGTCTAATAGAGTCGTGCTATATTCCGATTATAAGCATGGATCACCCAATGCACTCAAGAAGCGATACCATACTTCGCTCATTCATTGAATGTAGTCTGAAGATCATGAAAGGAGAAAGTTCCCTTGTAATTCATGAAGCCGGCGAATGTACAATCGATGTTCGCCAAGAACCTTCCTCCAAAAATTGTGATGTCCAAGTTCGATGTGGTAAGATATAAAACTACCTCTTTGCTACTACTAATATTTACACACTATTATTGATCGAATATTCATACTTTTCAAAAGCAAATATCCATCGTTTATTATCATTTTATCGTGTGATTTTGAGTGTTTATTCTTGATTCGTCGTTCCGCTTCACAGGAAGTGAGTTTTCACCTCATTTTCGGGTATGTGCTGATACGAATCATAGTCAAGTTGGTCGACTTAGGTATCTGATCGATCTACCAGAGCACTGTTGTAGTATTATTATCACTTTTTCACGAAATGAAGGTAGGTATTGAATCATTACTATGCATGTATTTAATGACTTACTTTGATACTAAATGTGATGATTTGATTAGAACATAAGCATTCATGAGTGACTTATCAACCTTAATTGTTATCTTATCTCGGAAGAAAGACGTTAAAGTAAATGATAGTTGATTCATTTGCTTTGAAAGCTTTTAAATGAGGAGGGATGGGCCTTAATTGTTATTTAATGATGTTGATGGTGGCCTTTCACAGTTCCCTGCGCCATCTTGAAAGGTAGCTGTGCCTTTGCATTGAAGCCAGACGAATGGTGAGCTTGCAGTGATAGAGACCTTTTTTCAACACCTTGCTCAATTATTCTCATGGCTCTATCATTGCAAGCTCACTGTTTGCCCCACTTCAATGCAAAGGCACGGCTACTTTTCAAGATTGGCTTCCCAATCACTTGTGTGAAATCGTACAATTTGTCATGGTGACAAAGATGGTTTTGGTGGACGTCAATCAAGTCATTTCCATGACATTCCATAGGCATTTGCCCTTGAAAACTTTGTGTTTTCTGATTGTAACACTTTGATTGATGTCTACCAAAACCAACTTTGTCCCAAGAGGGAGGGGGGTCATGATGTTTGGTTAGGTCAAACTTAAAACAGGTTGCAACTTTCAACTTTAACCCCCAACGATTCCATTCAAACTAAATTTGCTTATTTTTTCCATAACAGAGGTTAAAGAATTCAGAACACTTTTATCACAATCGAAGGCCAGATCTGAGTCAGAATCTACATTTAATGAAAGAACAGATGAAGCCTCTGCTATGCAATATTTCCAGGTAACAATCTCATCCAAAGTCTTATGAGACTTGGTAGTTCAGTGGTTAGAGCATGGCACCAGAATCGCCAGGGCACAGGTTCAAATCCCGTTCAAGACTCAGAATTTTTTCTATGTCTTTCAATTTGCAGCTGCATAAGTTGCTTCATATACTGCGAGGATCAGCTCAATTTGATACATTACAACCACAGTACAAATATGTATTCCCTATATACAATCAATTCAAAAAATGTTGTCCTCGACCAACTCAAGCCTGCGACTGGACCGAAAGGAACTCTGGGTAGTAATCATTGAAGCCGAGTTGACTACATATTTTTATCTGACTAGTAATGCCTGGTTTACAGCACAAACCTTCGTAGGCGAGCGGGAAGTGCTGAAGGAGACGTTTTTTTAATGCCTTCATATTTTCGGAATTGTGAACTGAATCATAACTACTTTATTTTTCTTTCCCTAAACCCAAAGACATGCATTTGATGGATTGTTTCTCGCTATTATTATCTTTACTACTAGTGGCAACAATTAATTCAGAACGAATATTTAACCGCTACAGTGATTTTTATCCATATTTCTTTTGGTCCAGTTGTGTAGGCTTGAGCCGGTCGACGACAACGTTTTTTGAATTGACTGTATTCTCATATACACACACATAATCTTATGCAAAGCAATGATAAATAGATAGATGGCTATTAATTCTTTGCCTTTGAGTCTGGACGGACAACACCATGCAAAAATCGTAGCCAACTTTCACATTGACTGCAACATTTTCTATCGCAAATAAAACAACCTAGGTTGTAATTGTATTATGTGTGGTCAATTCACCTTTTCGGTGCTAGCTATTACATTGTATAAATTGTGTTACGGTCACCAAAACGTTCGGACATTGTTCTCGGATTTCCGTATAAATGTACTGACTTTAAATGAACTATTTACTTGGTTTGTTTAGTTAGTTCTCTAAATACAAGTAAGATGTCATACTTCTAGCTTGATTGAAGCTTTTCTTACTGCTGTTAAGAGAGCTAACTAAAGAAATCTATCTAAATTTTCTCTTTAAACTCAGTGAATTTGTATGGGAATCCGAGAACGATGTCTGAACTTTTTGGTGACTGTAACACACGCAATTTATACCACATGACGGCTAGTGCTGAAAAGGTGAATTGACTATATATATTTAATTCTTTAATCACTTGCATTTCTTTCTTTTTTCTAGTTCTATGGATATCTGTCTCAACAGCAAAATATGATGCAGGTACATTTAATTATTGATACTTTTAAGACCCTGAGGTGTTGGTCTTGCGGAGGGTTGAACTTACTACCTCCTGCACAACAGACTGGTGCCCAAATTATTCATGACATTTACATGATAATGAGTGTACTTTATTTTAGTTAAATTTTCCAATTTTCTATCTTGATATTTTGATGCCTTAATGCAGAAATATGGTTACTAACATTATCTACTTGTTTATAAGGATTACACAAGGACTTCAACATACCAGAAAGCAATGCTACAGAATCATGTAGATTTTGAAGACAAGGTAGCCTAAAAGTTGTTTTCAAATGGTGTAGAAGTCAAGAGGAAGAGAGAAGAGAAGAGAGGTGGGGAGGGAAGTGAAGAGCGAAGGGGAATTAGGATTTTATCTGATTATAAGAATATTAAATTTTCTGTAAAATAGTACTGAAAATTCTTTATATTCTTATTTGTTTAGTATGACATTATTTCAATGTGTTTTACATTACATTTTGAAAGACCATACCATAACTTTGCTATATTAGTAATCATAATATTAATTTTGAAATATGTTTTCGATATCCTTGTTTTATAGGTGGTTATAGACGTAGGTGCTGGCTCAGGTAATGGACATGAATATTATGCACAACTTGATATTTACATTATTGCATATTTATAGTGAGGATAAGGAAGACACTTGAACCATGAACAATTCAAGTTTTGTCACTTTTTTAAAACATACAATTCACTCCTTGAGCCAATTGATTGGAAATAAGATTTATTGTGATAACATGAAGATATAGAAATATAGATAAGTTATAGTGCTTGGGAACGAGGTTAATTTCCGACCTCGCTGGGAATCGAAATTAATTTTTCCGAATTTAATTCCAAGGGTCTTTCGCCCGGAATAACCTTGTTCCCTAGCACTATAACTTATCTATATTTCTATATCTTCATGTATTTCATAAGTGCTACGCGGTCCACATATCCCCATTTATTGTGATAAGCGTATTTGAACTCAATGCTTTATCTGAGAGTATTATATCCATGAAACAGTCTTATGTAACTATTATAGCTCTATTATATATAACTATTATAGAAAACAGTGGACATTGAACTATTTCGTACTATTTAGTGCAAAATAATGATAATAATAATAATAATAATAATACTTTATTTCTCAAAACAATGCATTTAAAACTCTCAATGCTTTTTACAAATGGAAGAAAAAATATATATCTGATTGGGATTCCTAAGGTACTTAAAAGTCATTGTCAATATTGAACTATAAAAACGTGAAAAAGAAGGGGGGGAAATGTAACCGAAGAATTAAATATAAATGTCTTAAGTTTCTTCTTAAAAATGTCAACAGATTTTGATATCTTTATGTCTGGTGGCACTCTAGCCAGAGGGACATGAACAATTCATTTTTATAAATCTACAATTCCAGGGATACTTTCATTCTTTGCTGTGCAAGCTGGTGCCAGGAAAGTGTATGCTATTGAAGCAAGCTCCATGGCGATGCATGCAGAGGTATCTCCATGTAATATAACATCAATAGACTTTCTACGAATTTGTGTGAGTGTGACCATGAAAAAATAGCTTCAATTTATGGCCGAACTCTATTTTTGAGGCAATTTTTGTGTGGTCACTCTCTCAAGCAAATTCAGAAAAAATCTATCATATTGCATTGTTTTTACAGCTTGTTAAATCACTTATCAATCTGCTTTGCATGTGTAGGTCTTAATATAATGGATAAATTAAATATTGTAATATTTTCTTTCCTAGCTTCTAGTGAAGAAGAATAACCTTGAAGATAAGATTATTGTTGTTCCTGGAAAGGTGGAAGAGGTAAAAATAGGATTTTCCTCAATGAATAAAAAACTCATTTTGATTAGCTATCTCCTTGAGTATGTATATTCATGTCAGTTTTGACTTCTCTAATCGGTTAAGCTCCAGCTTTCAATGCTTTCAAGGTAACTCCATATAGTTCTATTACTCAAAAGCCTGAAACTATATGAAACAACCTTAAAACAGAGCAATAATGAATAGGTGGGTTAAGTGTGAACTGTCAGCTCCCTGGAAGACCAGCTACTAGCTGAAGGAACCTATGTTAAATCTATAAAATCTACAAAGCTTTTCGCTGTCATATCACAGCGTGGGACAATCACAACAGAGCTAGGCTCCAAACTAAGTGAAAGCCCAAAGATCGAATTAGAATTTAGAAGTTGATTTTTTTGGAGGGAGGAAAACTGAAGAACCCGGAGAAAAACCCTCGAAGCACAGGAGAGAACCAACAAACAACTCTACTCACATACGACATCGAGATCAGCAGGACTCGAACACAGGCCGCATTGGTGAGAGGCGGTGCATTAGCAGCTCACACCATCGGTGCTTCCCAAATTAGCCTACTCCATCGACATCTCTCTTATTTTCATTTCTTAGGCACTTGGGACCCCTGTGTGGTAAAGGAGGGAGGAGGATGACTCGAAGTAAAGATAGACACCTGCGAAGCATGCTAACATTAAATAAGGCATTTACCTTTTAAATATATATCTACTGGTAAACAAAGAGATAATACTCAGGGGAATAACACATGGTTTTTAAAGAAAAACAACAAATTAGCCTACTCTTTAATAGCATCCAGAGACACCAGTGAAGTGTTAAAAATATTCAGAGAAAATCTTTCTGTTTTCTTATCAGGTTCACATTCCAGAAAAAGTTGATGCTATAATTTCAGAGCCAATGGGTTACATGCTGTTCAATGAAAGAATGTTGGAAAGCTATTTACATGCAAAGAAATGGCTTAAACCTGGTGGTAAGTTGATGTTATATGCCAAGAGTCAAAAAGTCGACAAACAAAAAATAGAATGAATATGAAATTATGTGAATATTTTTTTTTATTGTTCAGCCTCTAAAGTCAACATTGTATTGGGGGTTGGGCAGAAGAGAGCATGGGGGAGTTGGTTTGGGTGGTAGTGGGGTGCTGGATTGTAGTGGGAGGGGGTCGGATTGTAGTTGGAGGGGGTTGGATTGTAGTGGGAGGGGGTCGGATTGTAGTTGGAGGGGGTTGGATTGTAGTGGGAGGGGGTCAGATTGTAGTGGAAGGGGATAGGGTGATAGTGGGAGGGGTTGGTTGGTAGCGGGTAGGAGACAGTTTGGAAGTAAAGGAAGCTAGTGGACATTTTGTCAAAGATTGTAGATTGCACTGGAATAGTAATAAACTGATGTAAATTGACTTTTCAGGTAAAATGTTCCCCAGTGTAGGACAGCTTCATGTGGCTCCCTTTTCTGATGATGCACTTTATATTGAACATTTCTCAAAGGCTAATTTCTGGTAAATACTTGTGCAAGGTTAATAATACTATAAGTAGTGACAGAAGTGATGTTCTTAAAATGATTTGCTATTGTGGTGCTGCTGCTGATGTTAATGATGGTGATGGTGGTTGTAGTGGAGATAACGTAATGGCGATGACGACACAGCATATTGATGATGATTATGATTGCGATAATGATGATACTGCTGCTAATGATGATGATGATGGTGATGATGATGATGGTGATAATGATGATGCTGATAGCAATGTTAATGATGATGATGATGATGATCCTGATGATATGCTCATGGATGATGCTTATAATGTTAATGATGATGATGATGATCCTGATGATATGCTCGTGGATGATGCTTATAATGGTAATGATGATGATGATGATCCTGATGACATGCTCGTGGATGATGCTTATAATGGTAATGATGATGATGATGCCAATGCTTACTCTCTGCAAAATGTACATGTGATTTTAGATTTGTTTCATAAAATATTGAATTACACATGAATCATTAAAACTATTAAACTATAATGTTTGGGGGTTCCAAGTGTAAGTCGCTTATGTCCTGAATTGGATCATCCCAGATCAGGAGGATCACATTTATATTGGTGGTGATAACAATGATGTTGTTATTGATTAATGGTAATAGTGATGATAACGATGATGATTGATGATAATGATGAAGTAAAATCATAATAACTTATTTTTCAGGTACCAAAAGTCCTTCTATGGAGTTGATCTTTCAAGCTTAAGGGAAGCAGCACTAAAAGAATACTTCAAACAACCAGTTGTGGTAAGAATGGTATAAAATAATGCATACATGCAAGCCCCAAAATGTGTGATACAAGACAGAAGGTTTTTCCTTGGTATTTAACTTCAACTTTGAAATAGTTTAACCATAAAATTGGAAGAAATGCTTGGTAAGGTGCCAGGCCAAAGTATTTGTAATTTTTACTGTAAATACAGTAGTACCTCGATAAAGCAGACACCTTCATGACCTTGCCTTGTGTCTTCTTAATAAAGGGTGTCTGCTGAATAAAGCTTTGTTTAACAGTGAATACAGTGGTATCTCTATTTTATCTTTATTAAGTGGACACCTTTGGAACCTTATCTGGTGTCTGCTTAATGAGTGTCTGCTGAATAGATGTTTGTTTTACAGTATGTGTTGATAATCTTTAATGAGGGAAACCTACTCACTAAGCGTGGTTTTCAGTAGTGCCCTAAATAAGAATATACAACGACTAATTTTACAATAATACAATTAAAGAAATATGAATAAACAAAAACATGGATAAAAAGATAAATTAAATAAGATAAGAAAAATGTAAAGTTATAAAATATAAAAGAGTGATCTAAAAAGTCTTATAATATATACAAAATATTAAAAAGCTAATAAATTTTTTTAAGAGATCTCTTGAAACTGTTGACTGTTATTTTCTTATAAATACGTAAATACGTACTTACCTGCATTAAGTGGACACCTTTGGAACCTTGCCTGGTGTGTGCTTAATAAAGGGTGTCCACTGAATAGAGGTTTTTTTTATAGTAAATATAGTGGTACCTGTATTAAGTGGACACCTTCAGTACCTTGCCTGGTGTCCACTTAATAAAGGGTGTTGACTGAATAGAGGTTTATTTTATAGTAAATATAGTGGTACCTGTATTAAGTGGACACCTTCGGGTCCTTGCCTGGTGTCCACTTAATAAAGGGTGTTGACTGAATAGAGGTTTATTTTATAGTAAATATAGTGGTACCTGTATTAAGTGGACACCTTCGGGTCCTTGCCTGGTGTCCACTTAATAAAGGGTGTTCACTGAATAGAGGTTTATTTTATAGTAAATATAGTGGTACCTGTATTAAGTGGACACCTTCGGTATATTGCCTGGTGTCCACTTAATAAAGGGTGTCCACTGAATAGAGGTCTATTTTATAGTAAATATAGTGGTACCTGTATTAAGTGGACACCTTCGGTATATTGCCTGGTGTCCACTTAATAAAGGGTGTTGACTGAATAGAGGTTTATTTTATAGTAAATATAGTGGTACCTGTATTAAGTGGACACCTTTGGTACCTTGCCTGGTGTCTGCTTAATAAAGGGTGTCCAATGAATAGACATTCAAGTTTCACAGTAACTATCATGAGAACATTTCTGAGGACCATGCTATATAAGCTGTCCATTTAATGAAGGTGTCTTCTTGATAAAGGGACTGCTTGACAGAGGTGTCATTTTGTTAAATGACTTGATCGTTTATTTCCAGGACACATTTGATGAACGCATTCTTATGGCCAAACCAGTAACATATTCTGTGGATTTTTTGACGTCAGAAGAAGATGACCTCCACAGGTTTGTTACTGATCAAACATGTATTCAGGGTTTGATAAACTGATGTGATAAAATGATAAGAAAAGTATTGTTGTTTTTCATATTGTTTAGGATTAATAGAAGAGTAATATTGTCATGTTTTTTTTACATCGTTTTACATAGTCATAGATTGTTCTACAATTGTAGCCTGCAACCCTACAATATTAGTTTCAGGGCTCGATCTAACTATTTAAGGGTATTGATAAATTTGAAAAGTGAAGATGACATGTTCTTGCAGGATGGAGATTCCCATAAAGTTTACACTCCTGAGCAGTGGGTCACTTCATGGATTAGCATTCTGGTTTGACGTTTGCTTCAAAGGAAGTCAGTAAGTATATTGCTTTTATGAAGATTTCTCCTCAAAAACTTATTTTTTACAGGTCCCCCCTTAGTACTTAACTTAGATTTCAAAGGCCCCCCCCCCCCCCCCACAAATAACCCATGAAAATTTTCAAATTCAACTGAGAGCTCCCCTTCTATGCATTACAAATTTTAAAGCCACCCTTTCATTTCCGTGCCCCACCCCCACATATCTTCATCCCCCTTGGAATATGAAATAAACTTTCCCTTAGTAGCAATATTGATTATCGTGTGTGTCTTTTCTAGGGTACCTGTGTGGCTATCAACAGCCCCTCATGAACCTCTAACACATTGGTACCAGGTAATATGCCATACCACTGATGGTGTTTGTGATGGTGTATGAGGTGATGATTATGTTTGTGATTGTGATGATGGTGTTGATGGTTGTAGAGTATTACCAGAGCCTGGATTTAGGCTAGAGTGGATTCCAACTGCCGATATGAGTCAAAAACATTTTTATTGAAAAAAAAAAATTTAGAAAATTATTTTGCATTGATTATTTTCTAAATTAGGCGGTATGTATTTGTTATTTATGGGGGTTAATTATGGTTTAGGGGGATCAGATGAAACCATCCCCTAGACCTGCTTCTTGAGAGGGTAATTCTGATAATGGATGATGGTAGTGGTGGTTGAGATGATAGTGGTAATGTTGATGATGAGGATGGAGTCAATATAGATGATGATATCGATTGTTGACAATATTTGATGACGAAGACAACTGCATTAATTAATTATATTTGAATTGATAATATAGTAAATTAGAACTTCTATATTCTTCTCAAACCAAAGTAGAAGCAACAGAGTATTTTATGAAGTAGCTTTAATGGTTTGAGCATCTCTGTTTGTACAGGTTCGCTGTTTACTGGAGACTCCAATCTTTGTTAAAGCTGGACAGTCTGTATCAGGAACTGTGTTATTAGTCTCTAATGCAAGGTGATGCAATCACTCATTCTACCATTTTCTATCCAGCTATCCATCTCATTCAGTTTGTCATCAGTCCATCCATATTATGCTATCGGTCCATCCGTCCCATTTATTTTATTATTCATGTATCAATCCCATCACTTCATCCCATTCATTTATTCATCCATCTCATCCACCCAATCAAGTGCTCCATGTTTCTCATATGCACTCTTTTCATTTATTTATTTATCCATCCTATCCATCTATCCATCCATTCATCCTTCCATCCCATCCATCTGTCACCCAATCTTTCAACACTATAGATTTCCTTGAACATGACATTATTTTAACATCATATCTAAAACAATGTTTTAACTTGTTATTTCATAATATCTTTATCTTAAGGCAAAGCTATGATGTAGACTTTGAAATACGTTTAGATGGGACAACCATCCGAACAAGAAACACAGTTGACTTAAAAAATCCCTACTTCAGATACACGGGTTCAACACCCCAGCCTCCAGCGGGTTACAACAATGAGTCACCTACTGAAGTATACTGGTCTCTAGCTAGCAACGGCGATAGTAGTCATACTGCTAACGCTGTGAATAGTAATGCAGTTGGTGGTGGTGGCGGTAGTGGGTGTAGCCCTAGTGTTATGATGGGAGAATCAATGACTAACACTACAGGAATGCATTCCAATTCTTTGTACAATAATACAGGTATGTTGACCAGTACCTTTGCTCATGATATTTATCCATTAATTTTCATGGAAATGGCTTATTCTGATAGCTGAAATACAATTGTACCTTATTATAAGCTCACTGATTACCAGAGCTGTTAAATTATTATTTTGTCTTTCAAAGTAGGTTTGCAACTGACTACCTACTTTTCAAATCTTTAGTTTTTTTCCATGGGTATTCAATCTTTTTAGGGAGAAAAATAAAGTCTAACATGTAAACCCATTTTGCCATTGACGTGGCAACGAAAGAATAATCTAGTGACAAGATATGCAAAGACTAACTCTTCCTATTGATCATACTATTTTTTGTACAGGTGGATACGTTGGTGGTCAGTACTGGGGAGGCAATGCATATGGTAATGTCACAAGCCTACAAGCAATGCAGAATTACTCTGGTTCCTTTGGTGCAATTAATAATGTGAATACCAGTTACATCGCCAGTAGTCAACCAGCCATGCTGTATAGTCAGACATCTGGTAGAAATGCAGTCATGACAGGACAAAATCAACGACATTAAAGCCTGGTTCTACACAAGTCCATTATTGCATGTTGATCAGTATGGTTACTATAATTAAAGCAAAAGCATTCAAATCAACTGACGCTGTGTGGTTGACAACAAAGTTATCATTTATTCTGTCGTGTTGAACTGGATGACACGTGCAACTTAGTTACAACTGTGTATAATAATGAACTGGATTCCCATAAAGTTAGTTCAGATTTTTTCCCTTCTGTCACAAGAAATAATAGGATTGTTTTTGATTTCTAGGTTCTTTACATTGCAATATGTTAACTTGTTTGTTAATGCATATCATTTATTATGACTTCAAAATGTGAATGTATTATCAACATCACTAAAATAGGTGCTTAGTAAACAACAGGGTGTGGCACATTTTAAAGCTAAGATTGAGACTCGTACCAAGTCACTTCTCTTACTCGTGCTGTTGTTGTGCTGTGGTTGATGGGAAGGATTTAGTGAGTTCCCAGTCAATCAACTGCTTTGCAAAAGCCTTTGCGTGCATTAATCGCCTTCCCATATTCCATTGCGAATAGAAAAAATACACCCAAGCGATGCCTGGGTAGGTGTCTGAGCTGGCTACCATTGATTTGTTCCACTTATTCCATCCCTGATAAGACATGTTTCTAGCATTTAAGAGGAATTTCAAGTCTGGTTTTTAGACTTCTTTGTGCGAATAAAATATTTATTAATTATAATAATACGTAATTATTCCCCCCTAAACAATTCATGGTTTTGTTTCCACCTAATAGAACTATCCTGAATTCGCTTGACTGACCACGAAACAATGGTTTGAAGTTGAGACTGGACTTGATTCTTTTATTCATCAAGTTCGACCTCGACTTGAAACCATTGTTTTGTGACCAGTCAAGTGAATTCGGGATAGGTCTATTACTGTTGCTATGTCTCACAAGCTCATTAAATTGGGTAGAATTTTTCAGAATTGAGAACTCTGTGGAAGAATATAAATTGCTTCAATTGTTTACTGTCCAGTGAAAATAAAAGACAAATGCTTTCTTAATCCTTGTAGTACTCTTTGAAGCAGATAGTTGTAGTTGTGTGTGGGACAAAATTTGAATGCCGCTGAGAAAACTGCTGCAATGGTGGAATGTCTCGCTACTGTATGAGTCACAACCATCAATAGACTATTTACATCAGATGTCCTCGTCAAATTACTCACTTCCTTTCATAATAATAAAACACATATCACACATTACATCAACTGATAATATTTTTAATCATTAAACTAAATATGGGTTATTTACAAACCAATTACTTTTCCCTTTGCTAATAAATATTTACAACAACATTGGCATTACTTCATCAAGTCTATAATATTAGGTATAAGGACACAGCTGATCAGTATATCACTGAATATAATATAATATAGTTTAATCTAAACTAGGCCTTTAGATATCAATGAAAATGCTATCTGCTTATTTTAACATTGAGTTTGCTACAAAATAATATTTAGACTTCTAATTAATGTAGAGAGAGTTATAAGCTGATACTCAGCTGAACAACATTAATTTAGTATTCTTTTTTAACTCGTGAAAATGATAAAAGAAACAAATTACTAAATATTTATTTGGAAAAACAAAGAGAATCTACAAAACTAAGAAATACTCATTTCGAGTTTACTCATCAATAATGACGATAAAATCAATGTTTTTCTCAAAGTTTTCATGGAAATAATAATGAAAGAGTTATTAGGGTTATACTGTACTGTATGAGAGGGATAGAAGTGTAAAGAAGTGTTGAATGGTTGATATCTATTAACACCAAACAGAAACTCTTTTACCCCCAAATTCTAGCACAAACACTCGACCATCAGCTGTAACTACTACATCAACAGGACAATACATCTGACCAACACCTGAACCATGGCTACCAAATGACTTTATAAACTGACCTTCTTGTGTGAAAAGTTGAACACGGTGATTATAACGATCACAGACAAGAATCATGCTTGGACCATAAACAGCCAGTCCATGTACACTATTAAACTGACCGTCTCTTTCTCTCTTTTTTCCAAACTTGTACAAGAAAACTCCATTCACATCAAAAACAAGAACATAGTTTATGTCATAACCACAAGATACAAAGTATTTCCCGTTACCATAGGTGATGTACCGAGGCTGTTCATTATTATCAGGCATATAAAACTCATGAACTAAATGTCTTTGTTTACTGAACACCTTGATACTTGGTTTGATACCCAGTTCTTGTTTTCCCAAACAGCACACTGCGATGTTTTTATCATCGTTAACACACATTCCACGCAACCATTGGTCATGTCTGTAGATGGTTCTTACATAAGTACCCTTCAAGTCAAACTCTTGTATCCTGCCTTGACCATGTGGACCATCACTGACAATTATTCTGTCTTCATTAAACATCACTCCAAATGGATAATACAGTTGACCTTCTCCTGTTCCTTTCCTGCCAAACTCTCTTAAATAGTTTCCATCAAGACTGAATATTTGAATACGGTGATTACCATAATCAGCAATGGCTATCTCTCCATTATCACTGACTGCTATCGACAGTGGATCATTCAACTGTCCTCTACCACTTCCCTCTTCTCCAAAGGTTTTCACAGGTTTGAACAACTCCCTCACATCGAGTATCTCTACATTCTGAGGCGAGTTCTTGATCCTTTCTCCTTCAATATTCACCTGAATTTCGTGCCGTCCATCTTTTTGTGGCTTAAAACTCACACGGTATTTTCCAGTTTGCTCTTCAGACACTTTGTTTTCCACCTCGTTGCCCTCCACATCTTTGATTCTAACATCAATAGACTTGATTCTTGTGGGACACACTTCTCCTTCTGTATTCCTGGTGATTATCTTGCACTCGTTTATAAAACCACGAGGAGTCTTCAATAATTCAATTGTGGATCGAGCAGGGTCCGTCACGTTCTTCACAATCCTGCCGATGTCTAGCAGTGATTGCATGACTTGCTCTGTCACGGAGTAACGTATTGTCATGTCACGCTGGATTGGCTGACGGCTCAAGATCGAAGGAGCTTCTGATAACATTTGACTTCTTTCTAGAATCATTTGTTTACTTTCTATTTCCTCATATGCTACATCTCTCTCCAACAGTGCTCGGCAGTGTTGCACAAATTCATCTGAATCTTTTAATCTTGTTCGAATAGCCGTTTGTTCTTCATGATTTGCTGTTGTTAGTTCCTGGAGCGTTTGCTTCAGTTCTTCCTTCTTCGCTATTCCGTGTTGTTTGGCCATCTTGCAAATCATTTCAACCACATTATCAACGTCCCTCTCTGCCTCGACAATCTCTCTTTGAATTCTCTCTATGTTTTCTTTAGATTGTTCTAATTCTTCTTGGTCGTTTTGTTTGCATTCCTCGACTCGATTCCTCGCTCCTAAGATCAAGTCCCTTGAGTTCTTTCCAGCGTCTTCTAAGCTCTGCAGTTTGTGGTTTTGGTGATTCAAAGTAGCGCATTTTTGGCAAACGCTGAGTCTACATGTTTCCTCTTGACAATGGTATTGAAGCCTCTTTTTTTCGTGGAACTTGCACAGCATCTGGTTTTTGATGAAACTGTTTACGTTTTCCTCCTTAAATTGATTGATCTTTATTGGCTGGTGTTCAACTTCTACTTGTTTATATACCTTGTGGGTTTTATGGGCGTTGAAGCAAGCCTCACATATCAACCCATTACACTGCCCACAAAATGAATCCAAGACTTGCGGCTGTTCACAGCAAACACAATCAGATAGTCCAGGTTGGTTTGTTCTAGTTTTCATGGCTTGCATCAACGTTAATAGAGAATCAAAGTAAAATGAAGAAGGAAGCTTCGTGGGATCGCCGTCTGGCACAACCATCGTCGTGTTGCACATCGGACATTCCAGTTGATTGTCGCCTTGATTGCCGCTTGTCTCGTACCACTGAGCGATGCAGTGTGTACAAAAACTGTGAAGACATAACAGAGTCTTGGGATGGGTAAATATTTCTGTACAAATGGAACAAGTGAGTTCTCTTTCGAAGGTGTCTGTGATGTTTTTGAGCGATTTGAGTGCAGCCATTTTCGCAGGGATGCAGAATGTAATGAATCAGATTTCTTGGAAGTAGAGAGTCATATTCAAAGGAGTCACGTGACGACCCTATGGAGAGAGCGTCATGCTAACAGACAATGAGACTCATAGCAACACCAGTCTCGTAATGGTTTTGTTTTAAATATTCTTATTGAAAAGCATCTGTAGCGCAAATCTTTGTGCTATATTCTGATTATTTATTTAAAAGGAAAAAACACCGGTTTTGAAATAATCAATAAAAACACAAGACTGTAAAATTGTGAATTTACTGACTGACGTTTAAAGTAAGGGTATCGCAGGCTGGTTCAATTCAGTATGTAAACCTCAAGCTGTCGCTTGGTGGCTGGATTGTTGTTTCTTCGCCACCACTGAACAATAAATCTATACTTTGTTTGCTACAATTACTTCTATGACATAGAATTTTATGGCGCAGCCAATTTTAACTGCTACGCGTCAACATAGTCTTAGTGAACTTTGGCGTTAGTGATAATAAGCTTTTCAGCTCTAGATATATTTGAATATGAAATGAGAAGTCATTTATGGAACACAGTCAGGGTCCAAATTATTCAAGGTTTCAACTTAGACAACAGTGAGCCAGTAATTGTAGCAGGTGTTTTCCAGTAGAAGTATGATTTTATCCCATGCACCAAACAGTTAGCATACATTACTTTCAAGGGAACTAGTGTTATGGGATGGAACGCTCTAGGTACGAGCTCCAGGATCTTTATTCTACTCTCTCTGTTACTCTCTCTGTGTTACCAATGTAAACTAATTACATGAGCTATATTTATGATAATTCTATGACAGGTGTCAGTCTCTAATCAATGTGATAATATCGCTGAATCATGATTGGCTAAAGAAATAAACAAATTCCTTAGCACGATATTCTATTGATGAGTAATACGAGTAAAAATCATGGAATTAAACATAGCTTAAACTAAAGTTAACATACGAATATATTGTAAATGTATAGAAAAGGCTACAAGGCATATTCCTATCATAAGATTCTAGAGAATAATCCTAAAATAACTGAGCAAAGGGGTAAAACGTTTGTAGGGCGTAACCAGAGGTACAAATGCTAATGGGAGGAGCTAAAAAATGTACTTGTGAATACAATGCATACCATTATCTAAACTTGTGCGTGATGGCAGCCTTACTGAAATATTATATCGATATTTTATATAACCGAATTGATCGTTCTTTATCCTGTTTTCATAAGATAGGCAATAGTAATTAGAAAACTGATGTCTAGCTTAGTTCGTGTGTAAAAACATTAATTTTCTCTCTCATAACACTAGTTTGAGTTTTTACAGCAAAGTAAAAACTAAAAATTCGCCAAATATCATTGCTGTGATGCCAATCTTTAATGTTGGTATTGATTTGAGTTAAATCTTTAAACTGGTGCTTCAAACTTTATAGCAAACTTTTTTTTGGTACCCAAATTGTTTAGTTATATTCTGAATCCTTTTTGTGATTCGCTACTGCGTTTGCGCAGAAGTCTTTATGCACTCACACAGATATCGCGAACACTTCGTATCGACGACAAGTTGCCGATAGCTCCCGACGATAAGCGATATGTGCCTCAAGGGACACCTCGCAGCACCTCGTATTTAGGTCAATATGGTGTGCAATGTCCGCCAAAATTCAAACTTGGTCAAAATTATCGAGAATGGATTAGCATGCGTGCCGCCTTTCAAGAAACCAGTTAATATAAACGTATGTTAAGAATTTTAGCACGCGATTCTGTTAAACTTCAAGATCGTTTTAGATGAAAATCTGTTCAAAGTCTCGACAAAAACCAGATTGCCATCAAGCCTCATAAGTAGTTTTCCCCCACCCCACCCCTCCCCTCCCCTCCCCTCCCCTCCCCTCCCCTCCCCTCCCCTCCCCTCCCCTCCCCTCAGTAGTATAGGGAATGGGGGTTCCAGCGCAATCTCAACACGGGGTAAGACCCGCGTCAAAAATCCACCTACGGACGACCCCCACTCCAAGTGTGGTTGAGGGCAACAGCGCACTTAAATATGTTAGTCTATATATGGAGTGCGAAGAATGTAAGAGAACTTTTAAGAAAGAAGCGGATTTGAAAAAGCATTTGAAAATGAAGACGAAGTGTATGAGCAGTTATGATTGTGGATGTGGTAAGAAGTTTGAGACTAAGGTTAAATTGTTTTGGCATTGTCAGGACTGTGAGTACGACTACGACGACCTAAAAAGTGCTTGGTATTAGGTATAAAATATTTCCTATTATATAGATGGAATCCCAAAGCAACTTCAGCACGGTGTCAATACCCGGTAACGGTGAGATTGACGTTAGACAGTTTTGGCGTCAGTCAGAAAGGAAGGTTAAAAGGACTCTCCGAAAAGGTATAGAAGAATTAGGAGCCCTGAAAGCGAGCATAATGGTAGAAGTAAGTTTGTCAAAAGACGAGGTAATGACGACAGCAATGTTGCGATCAAAGTCGTTAGTGATATTAGAATCCACGAATCTGGATAGGTCACTCAGTGAAGCCTTAGAAGCAATAATGGAGTCGCTGTCTAACTACACGAAAGAAGGATCGGGTTGGACAGTAGAGGAGGTTGAAGGAATAGAGATAAGTATGGCCAGGTACGTACCCATACGAGGGGGGAGTTACGTACCGCTACCAACGTGGGTAGAAAGGAAGAAGGCTATTGTAGACGTGAAGAATGAAGACAATCGATGCTTTATGTGGGCAATCAGGTCTGCACTGTATCCAGCAGAGAAGGATCCCTGTAGGACAAGTAAGTATCCCACAGACGATTTAGAGTGGGATGGTGTGGAATTTCCCATGCAGTTGATAGACATCCCCATATTTGAGGAAATAAACGATCTAGCAATTAACGTTTACGGAGTCAGAGAGCAGACGATAGTACCGTTAGTTCTGTCAAAAAGTAAAGGAGAGCGCGTACATTTATTCTACCACGGCGGACACTACTCATGGGTTAAACACATTAGCAGACTATTCTACAGACATACTAAGCACAAAGGCAAAAAGTACTTCTGCGACTGCTGCTTGCTGTCATTTACATCCTTAAATGCCCTAAAGAAACACGATGAGATCTGCCGCGGAGTCGAAGAGGTGGCGCAACGGATCCAGATGCCCACCAACAAAGAGCTTTCATACGCAAACCATCAAAAGCAGATGCAAGTGCCTTACGTGATATATGCAGACTTCGAAGCGTTGATAACTAAGGAAGAGCAGAAACGTGGTGCCACGAATAAGGTAGGATTACACGAGATCTGCTCCTTTGGTTACATAGTAGTCAGATCAGACGGTAAAGCAAACCCTCCTGTGATTTACCGAGGTAAGAACGCAGCTAATGAGTTTCTAGAAGCATTGCGAGAAGAGGAGGGGGAGATAAGAGAACAATTAAGACGTCCAAAGAAGATGGAATTTACCAAAGAGAACCAGGAGGCTTTTAACAAGGCAAAAAAATGCCACATTTGCCAACATACGCTTCTTCAGTTTGGAAGACGAGCCAAGAAAGCGTGGGATGAAGATGGAAAGTATCTAGGAGAAGCTCATTTTAAATGCGGGAAGTATGCTAAGAAAGGTGAGAAGCCGGGAAAGCCCTCCACGCACTGCATTCACTGCCACAAAGCATTTGTTGAGGATTTCTATGTGGATAAGGTTAGGGATCACTGCCACATCACTGGTAAATACAGAGGAGCGGCTCATTGGAAATGCAATATAAACTTCAAAGTAAATCCAGATATGGAGATTCCGGTGTTCTTTCACAACCTCCGCGGGTACGACTCCCATTTGCTACTACAAGGAACAGACGGCTCCGACGTCAAATGCATACCCAACAACAAAGAGCGCTACATGTCCGTAACTGTGGGTAAGCTAAAGTTCTTAGATTCGCAGCAGTTTATGGCGGACTCCTTGGCAAACCTCGTAAAGTATAACACCAACTTTCCCATTTCCAGTCAATATGGTGCGGAAAGGAAAGGAGTCTACCCATACGAATACATGGATTCCTGGGATCGATTCAAAGAGTCCCTACCACCCAAAGATCGCTTCTACAGCACCCTAAACGAGTCCGGCATAAAGGATGAGGAGTACCAGCATGCGTTAGACGTGTGGGAAAAGTACTCCTGTGAGAACATGGGGGACTACCACGACATCTACCTAAGGTCTGACGTAGTGCTGCTTGCAGACGTTTTCCAAAGCTTCAGAAAGATGGCTATAGAATATTACGGATTGGATCCCGCTAATTTCTACACGGCTCCTGGGCTCAGCTGGAGTGCTTTGTTAAAGAAGACAAATGCGCAGTTGGATCTCCTAACGGAGTACGACATGTACCGCTTTATGGAAGACGGTATTCGTGGCGGCGTATGCGGACCCAGCCGACGTTACGCCCGCGCAAACAACCCCTTAGTAGAGCACGACCCAGAGAAACCAACCACATACATTTACTACCTGGATGCGAATAACCTTTATGGTTGGGCAATGTCACAGTACCTACCTGTGAGAGACTTCGAATGGGATCCAGTGAAGCCGATAGACTTCTACATGCAGGTAGGAAAGGAGGAAGACAAGGGTTACGTTTTAGAAGTGGATCTGGAGTACCCAGAGCGCCTGCACGACGAACACAATGAGTTCCCCTTAGCACCAGAAGCGATAGAGATACCATTTAAGCAGCTAAGTCCGCTGCAAAAGCAAATGTGCCCTGGTTACAAACCGTACAGGAAACTAACTATGAACCTGATGGATAAGAAGAAGTATGTGGTACATTACCGCAACCTGCAGTTCTACGTGCGACACGGAATGCGCGTAGAGAAGATCCACAGAGTCCTAAAATTCACGCAGGAACCCTGGATGCGCCCCTACATTGACTTTAACACGCAAAAGCGTACCGCAGCGAAAAATGACTTCGAGAAAAACCTCTTCAAACTGATGAACAACAGCGTGTTCGGAAAGACAATGGAGAACATCCGCAAGCGCGTAAGCGTAAAAATAGTCAGCACCAAAGAGGAAGCAGAAGCATACGTGTCACAGCCAGGCTTCGTTAGATACGTAGAAATGCTGAACTTCTACGTGATTCACATGAAAAGGGCAAACCTCTTACTAAACAAGCCCGTTTACACAGGCTTTACGGTGCTGGATCTATCGAAGCTGCTTATGTACGAGTTCTACTACGATAAGCTTAAGCCAAAGTACGGAGACCGCTGTCGCCTCCTATACACAGACACCGACTCCCTAATTCTAGAAGTGCAAACGGAAGACGTTTACAAAGACTGCCTCCCCGACATAGACGAGTACGACACCAGCGGTTACCCGAAGGAGCACTTCCTTTACTCTGCGAAGAATAAGAAGGTAATTGGGAAGATGAAAGACGAAATGTTAGGAAAACCCATAGTAGAGTACGTGGGTCTGAAACCAAAGATGTACAGCGTGCTAAAGTTAGACGGCGTAGAAAAGAAAGCTAAAGGCGTAAAAAAGTACGTGGTTAAGAAGGACATTACGCACGAGTCCTACCTCAACGTATTACGAACACGCAAGGAACAGCGGCATAAGATGAACAGCCTGCGCAGCTATGGTCATCAGATACATAACGTCACGCAGGAGAAGGTGTCACTGTCTGCATTTGACGGTAAGCGATGGATGTGTGATGACGGAGTGCATACGATAGCATTCGGACATCACACGATAAGCAGTTCTTCCATGACGAACCCACGTGTGGGGCCATCGTGAAGATAATACAAGATGGGCTGACCCTTCTTAGCTATTACGCTTCGGATCTGGTAAGTTTCCAAAGACCAATTAGGATCCGTAGCTCTTTTGGATCCTCCTTCTAATTCACCCGGTCCGTAGAGATATCGGACTGTGACATTACCTAATTTTTTTTCATGGGGGAAGACCGCCCTTGAACTTCTGACGTAGGACTTGTGTTCCACGTGTTTCTTTTTTATGGCATCCTTGGGTTTCATTCCCGTAGCCCTGGCCGCCTCGTTATTTAAAGCCGCGACGACCTGGGGGAGCCGCTGAGTCCATTCCCTGTTGCGTTTGGAGGGATCTTCCAGCTCTTTCCAATACTGGTATCCAAAGAGACGCTCGGCCAAGGTCTTGTTGAATCTTTCGACGATGCTCTGACCCCTGTGGTACTCTGCTTCGGCTCTTCTAATCTTAGTGTCGTGGTCTTTCAGGGTCTTAGTAACCACGCCCATGAACTCTGTCCCCGCATCCACTTGCAGCAGCTTAGGCCATTTCAAGACGCGCTTATAAATCCTACCTAGGGCTTCTGCGACTTCCCCAGAATCCTTGCTGGTTATGGGTTCGGCGTCCTTGTATCTGCTTGCGATATCAACTACGGTCAAAGCGTATCTATAGGTCTTCTTTCTCACCTTATCGTGCGGCAAGAAAAGCAAATCTGCCTGATGAACTTCATTAGGGGTATTTACGGTAAAGCTGGGCCTGGGAATGTACTTAGGCACGGGAAGATAAACCTGCCAGAGGGTTTGTTTTCTTAGCCAGTTCTTAGCCGTTTCGTCTGATACCCTGGCCGCGGTCGCGAGTTTCTTGATGGCCGACGCTCCTTTCCAATAGCCTTCAGGCCCATAGTAAATCCTCTTGAGTTTGTCCTCTACGCGGCCCATTATATGAATTCCAAAACAAGATTGATCTTACGTCCGTTAAAATCCACCGTCTTTCCGTCCACTTTGATGGTGATGTTTATGCTTTCCACCAAATTAGACAAGTCATAGCTCAAAGAAATGGGAGTGTATTCTACCAGGTCAAATGGATTACCTTTGGGCAGAAACTTGGACATAAGAGAAGACTTTTCTCCATTGCTGTAACTATTGACCAAGTCGCAATAGACTTCGTAAGAGGATGCGACTTTCCATTTCACATCATATGTATTACCGCTATTTATCGTGGTACTAGTAAGGCCCAGGAGTTCTACCAATGAACTGTCCTTTAGATTGGCGCTTCCACTATTTTTCTTGAATTTCATTTCATGGGGTAATCCTGTGGTAAGAGTATATCCATGCTTTGCTAGCTCCTTAGCCAGTGTTATGGGGGTGTAATGGGAATCTGGTATTTTTGGCTTTTGGGAATTCACAACGACAAAGCCATTAATTAAATTATACCAAGAATTGTACAAAGAACAACTAACCAACCGAACCTTACGGGCTTTGATGGGGGGATTCAGATAAGTGGTAAAGTTATTCTTGTCGCTTTCCAAAAAGACGATCATTATATTAGGGGCATTTTACAATGCCCACGCCAAAGCTACGCCTCCCGCCAGCCCTGCGACTCCTACGAAGACCAATTCGCTATCTTTTTGTTTCTTAGAAGGCTGGTAGTAATTCTTGAACTGGGGCTTTCTCATTCTAAGGGGCACCGACCCCGTCAATGCCGCGGGGTGTGCTTGCGCATAAAGTTTAAAGGCGTAGTCTGTGTTTTCAAAGTTCTTATCCGCCTGCATCTTGTCTTGGTAGTTCTTATCCAACCAATCCCTGTAAGCTTGTCTTTTTTCATTCCAAGCTGCCACGTCCCTTTGATATTTCTCCAGCGCTAAATCATGCCTCTTCCTTTCGGCGGCTAAATCTCCGCTTTTGTCGCCTCTGACTAATCTATCCAAATATTGACCACCATAATTAGCTCCAGTGAATGCTAAAGCTGCAATAACTCCGCCTGCGATTAAACTAGCCATTATATACCAGCAAACACAGTTTGCTTCTAGATTATGTCGTTGGCAGGTACTTTTCCTTTCGTAGGTAATCCTTTACCATGATAGCCCCGCCAACGGCAGCGGTCATCTTAGCAAAATTAGCGAAGCTCTTGCTTGGGTCTTCAGTAAAGTCTTCTTTGAGCACTTTCTTACCTACCCAACCAATACCCGCAACGATGGAAGTAATGATAGCTGCTTCTTCAACAGTTTTCAATAACGCGGTTGACATTATATTACAAAGCGAGAAGGAAAATCTAGGTCGCCACGGGTGATAAATCTACTCCATTTCAGGGATCTTACTTTTTCTAACAGCCGGTTCCACAGGTGCGTGCACGGGCGCGTGATATGTTGGTGGTTCTACCTTTTTCGTTGCCCGCCATTGTAAGTAAAAGCTGCCTGCAGCTATGATGACTCCTAACGCGCCGATGGCGTACCCAGGATTAATAAAGGATTCCTCTTCTTTTTCCTCCACCTTTTCCTCCTTTTTTGCCTTGTTCTTTTTATTCATCTCCGCGAGCTTCTTTCCGGCAGCGACTCTGCCTGGAGATTTAGCCTTGGTAATCTTGGTATCTTCTACGGGTGGTTGTTCTTCGGTGCCACTCATCTTATATTAAGGGACTTGAAGGACTTGACAAGTAACTTGATGACGACTTGACAATGACTTGGCAATGACTTGACAACGACTTGACTAAGTACTTGAGGTGACTTGACAACGACTTGACTAAGTACTTGAGGTGACTTGACAACGACTTGACTAAGTACTTGAGGCGACTTGATCAGGTACCTCAGCAAGTGCCGCCTGGAAGACCTTTTCGACTTCTCTATCCTTCTTGAAGTCCTTCCAAGAGGCACCAAAGGTGCCCGCAAGTTCCTTCAAGTCGACATGCTGAGCTACGTGAAGTGCCGCAGAGGCGACTGCCATTAACTTACCACACTTCAAAGACAACCACCCGCAGGTTATCTTAAGTTCTTGGGCGATGACATAGTCCTCGCTAATGTCCTTCCGCAGTTGCTCCACGTCGTCTATAGGCAGTGCAAGTCCAAGCAATTTAGTCGCAAGTCGGATAGCGGAGTCTGCTACGGCGTCCGTGGTCTTACTTGCAAGGGCAGCCTCGTACCTCTTATGGAACTTCTTAACCTCCTCTTCTGACAACTTATTAACCTGCTCATGGGTAAGTTCCTTGCCTATCATTTCTTTGCACTTCCCCGAAGACACAAGGATGTTAAGTTGTTCCTTAAGGTTACTTTCGTCTAACTGCGTGGGGACTTCTATCAACTGCTCAATGTCCATATACATTAGGAATCATAGATTCCAACCGTGTAGGGAAACCTCAAAGAGAAGATCATCTTGGAATGTTGGTGCGTTTTTAGGTGCCGCATGTATTCGTGTAACTGTTCCTTGGATATCTCACCGCCGTAGTCAGAAAGGATGGTTTCCAGGTCAGACTTACTTGGAGTATAAAATACTACGAGAGAGCCTATGTTTTCCCTAAAAGGCTTAGAGACGCTGGTAAGCTGCTGCGAGAGCAACCAAACGCTAATATTGTCGTGTCTGCCGCTGAAAGCGAGCTTCACTAATTCGGAGGTGCGTCTTTTTACGTCGTCCCCACAGGCAATGTCATCCAGTATGAGTAAAGTCTGTGTATCTTTAGGGAATTGTTTGTGCCAGAACTTAAGATGGCTGGATAACTCGTTAGGATCCAGTATGTCCACAAAGAAGTCGTCGTCTTTCACTCCTATGCCCGTCCAGGTGCGGTTATTCACGTAGGTGGGGCAAAGCAGCACGATGTAGTCGAAACGGTATCTAAAGGGTCCTAATAGCTGCTCTACCACGAACTGGGTCTTTCCGCAGCCGGTGGGTCCTACTATCAGAGCGTTACAAGGCATGTGATCTGGGTTCATTATATCCCTTCTTTCGAAGGGAACTTGTTCCCTGATATATATGGAGCCAGTGGAAGCAGTGCAAAGAATTGTCGCCGACGCAAAAGATAAAAGAGACACCATAGAAATGCAAAGGGAGGAGATAGACCGGTTAAAAGAGCGCGTGCAGGAGTTGTACGATGAAATGTGCGGTCTGAAGCGTGCAGAACGGGTTGGTGCGCTCTTGACGATGGCAACGTGGGCTAAGGAGTCCGTTAAGGACTTCATGCGATATCCCCTGTAGAATGTTGACGTTTAGGTTAAATCTTTGTTAAGTATATGTGGAAACTATTTAAAAAGTGTCTTAGAATGTTGACATTCTACAGGGGATATCGCATGAAGTCCTTAACGGACTCCTTAGCCCACGTTGCCATCGTCAAGAGCGCACCAAACCGTTCTGCACGCTTCAGACCGCACATTTCATCGTACAACTCCTGCACGCGCTCTTTTAACCGGTCTATCTCCTCCCTTTGCATTTCTATGGTGTCTCTTTTATCTTTTGCGTCGGCGACAATTCTTTGCACTGCTTCCACTGGCTCCATATATATCAGGGAACAAGTTCCCTTCGAAAGAAGGGATATAATGAACCCAGATCACATGCCTTGTAACGCTCTGATAGTAGGACCCACCGGCTGCGGAAAGACCCAGTTCGTGGTAGAGCAGCTATTAGGACCCTTTAGATACCGTTTCGACTACATCGTGCTGCTTTGCCCCACCTACGTGAATAACCGCACCTGGACGGGCATAGGAGTGAAAGACGACGACTTCTTTGTGGACATACTGGATCCTAACGAGTTATCCAGCCATCTTAAGTTCTGGCACAAACAATTCCCTAAAGATACACAGACTTTACTCATACTGGATGACATTGCCTGTGGGGACGACGTAAAAAGACGCACCTCCGAATTAGTGAAGCTCGCTTTCAGCGGCAGACACGACAATATTAGCGTTTGGTTGCTCTCGCAGCAGCTTACCAGCGTCTCTAAGCCTTTTAGGGAAAACATAGGCTCTCTCGTAGTATTTTATACTCCAAGTAAGTCTGACCTGGAAACCATCCTTTCTGACTACGGCGGTGAGATATCCAAGGAACAGTTACACGAATACATGCGGCACCTAAAAACGCACCAACATTCCAAGATGATCTTCTCTTTGAGGTTTCCCTACACGGTTGGAATCTATGATTCCTAATGTATATGGACATTGAGCAGTTGATAGAAGTCCCCACGCAGTTAGACGAAAGTAACCTTAAGGAACAACTTAACATCCTTGTGTCTTCGGGGAAGTGCAAAGAAATGATAGGCAAGGAACTTACCCATGAGCAGGTTAATAAGTTGTCAGAAGAGGAGGTTAAGAAGTTCCATAAGAGGTACGAGGCTGCCCTTGCAAGTAAGACCACGGACGCCGTAGCAGACTCCGCTATCCGACTTGCGACTAAATTGCTTGGACTTGCACTGCCTATAGACGACGTGGAGCAACTGCGGAAGGACATTAGCGAGGACTATGTCATCGCCCAAGAACTTAAGATAACCTGCGGGTGGTTGTCTTTGAAGTGTGGTAAGTTAATGGCAGTCGCCTCTGCGGCACTTCACGTAGCTCAGCATGTCGACTTGAAGGAACTTGCGGGCACCTTTGGTGCCTCTTGGAAGGACTTCAAGAAGGATAGAGAAGTCGAAAAGGTCTTCCAGGCGGCACTTGCTGAGGTACCTGATCAAGTCGCCTCAAGTACTTAGTCAAGTCGTTGTCAAGTCACCTCAAGTACTTAGTCAAGTCGTTGTCAAGTCACCTCAAGTACTTAGTCAAGTCGTTGTCAAGTCATTGCCAAGTCATTGTCAAGTCGTCATCAAGTTACTTGTCAAGTCCTTCAAGTCCCTTAATATAAGATGAGTGGCACCGAAGAACAACCACCCGTAGAAGATACCAAGATTACCAAGGCTAAATCTCCAGGCAGAGTCGCTGCCGGAAAGAAGCTCGCGGAGATGAATAAAAAGAACAAGGCAAAAAAGGAGGAAAAGGTGGAGGAAAAAGAAGAGGAATCCTTTATTAATCCTGGGTACGCCATCGGCGCGTTAGGAGTCATCATAGCTGCAGGCAGCTTTTACTTACAATGGCGGGCAACGAAAAAGGTAGAACCACCAACATATCACGCGCCCGTGCACGCACCTGTGGAACCGGCTGTTAGAAAAAGTAAGATCCCTGAAATGGAGTAGATTTATCACCCGTGGCGACCTAGATTTTCCTTCTCGCTTTGTAATATAATGTCAACCGCGTTATTGAAAACTGTTGAAGAAGCAGCTATCATTACTTCCATCGTTGCGGGTATTGGTTGGGTAGGTAAGAAAGTGCTCAAAGAAGACTTTACTGAAGACCCAAGCAAGAGCTTCGCTAATTTTGCTAAGATGACCGCTGCCGTTGGCGGGGCTATCATGGTAAAGGATTACCTACGAAAGGAAAAGTACCTGCCAACGACATAATCTAGAAGCAAACTGTGTTTGCTGGTATATAATGGCTAGTTTAATCGCAGGCGGAGTTATTGCAGCTTTAGCATTCACTGGAGCTAATTATGGTGGTCAATATTTGGATAGATTAGTCAGAGGCGACAAAAGCGGAGATTTAGCCGCCGAAAGGAAGAGGCATGATTTAGCGCTGGAGAAATATCAAAGGGACGTGGCAGCTTGGAATGAAAAAAGACAAGCTTACAGGGATTGGTTGGATAAGAACTACCAAGACAAGATGCAGGCGGATAAGAACTTTGAAAACACAGACTACGCCTTTAAACTTTATGCGCAAGCACACCCCGCGGCATTGACGGGGTCGGTGCCCCTTAGAATGAGAAAGCCCCAGTTCAAGAATTACTACCAGCCTTCTAAGAAACAAAAAGATAGCGAATTGGTCTTCGTAGGAGTCGCAGGGCTGGCGGGAGGCGTAGCTTTGGCGTGGGCATTGTAAAATGCCCCTAATATAATGATCGTCTTTTTGGAAAGCGACAAGAATAACTTTACCACTTATCTGAATCCCCCCATCAAAGCCCGTAAGGTTCGGTTGGTTAGTTGTTCTTTGTACAATTCTTGGTATAATTTAATTAATGGCTTTGTCGTTGTGAATTCCCAAAAGCCAAAAATACCAGATTCCCATTACACCCCCATAACACTGGCTAAGGAGCTAGCAAAGCATGGATATACTCTTACCACAGGATTACCCCATGAAATGAAATTCAAGAAAAATAGTGGAAGCGCCAATCTAAAGGACAGTTCATTGGTAGAACTCCTGGGCCTTACTAGTACCACGATAAATAGCGGTAATACATATGATGTGAAATGGAAAGTCGCATCCTCTTACGAAGTCTATTGCGACTTGGTCAATAGTTACAGCAATGGAGAAAAGTCTTCTCTTATGTCCAAGTTTCTGCCCAAAGGTAATCCATTTGACCTGGTAGAATACACTCCCATTTCTTTGAGCTATGACTTGTCTAATTTGGTGGAAAGCATAAACATCACCATCAAAGTGGACGGAAAGACGGTGGATTTTAACGGACGTAAGATCAATCTTGTTTTGGAATTCATATAATGGGCCGCGTAGAGGACAAACTCAAGAGGATTTACTATGGGCCTGAAGGCTATTGGAAAGGAGCGTCGGCCATCAAGAAACTCGCGACCGCGGCCAGGGTATCAGACGAAACGGCTAAGAACTGGCTAAGAAAACAAACCCTCTGGCAGGTTTATCTTCCCGTGCCTAAGTACATTCCCAGGCCCAGCTTTACCGTAAATACCCCTAATGAAGTTCATCAGGCAGATTTGCTTTTCTTGCCGCACGATAAGGTGAGAAAGAAGACCTATAGATACGCTTTGACCGTAGTTGATATCGCAAGCAGATACAAGGACGCCGAACCCATAACCAGCAAGGATTCTGGGGAAGTCGCAGAAGCCCTAGGTAGGATTTATAAGCGCGTCTTGAAATGGCCTAAGCTGCTGCAAGTGGATGCGGGGACAGAGTTCATGGGCGTGGTTACTAAGACCCTGAAAGACCACGACACTAAGATTAGAAGAGCCGAAGCAGAGTACCACAGGGGTCAGAGCATCGTCGAAAGATTCAACAAGACCTTGGCCGAGCGTCTCTTTGGATACCAGTATTGGAAAGAGCTGGAAGATCCCTCCAAACGCAACAGGGAATGGACTCAGCGGCTCCCCCAGGTCGTCGCGGCTTTAAATAACGAGGCGGCCAGGGCTACGGGAATGAAACCCAAGGATGCCATAAAAAAGAAACACGTGGAACACAAGTCCTACGTCAGAAGTTCAAGGGCGGTCTTCCCCCATGAAAAAAAATTAGGTAATGTCACAGTCCGATATCTCTACGGACCGGGTGAATTAGAAGGAGGATCCAAAAGAGCTACGGATCCTAATTGGTCTTTGGAAACTTACCAGATCCGAAGCGTAATAGCTAAGAAGGGTCAGCCCATCTTGTATTATCTTCACGATGGCCCCACACGTGGGTTCGTCATGGAAGAACTGCTTATCGTGTGATGTCCGAATGCTATCGTATGCACTCCGTCATCACACATCCATCGCTTACCGTCAAATGCAGACAGTGACACCTTCTCCTGCGTGACGTTATGTATCTGATGACCATAGCTGCGCAGGCTGTTCATCTTATGCCGCTGTTCCTTGCGTGTTCGTAATACGTTTGAGGTAGGACTCGTGCGTAATGTCCTTCTTAACCACGTACTTTTTTACGCCTTTAGCTTTCTTTTCTACGCCGTCTAACTTTAGCACGCTGTACATCTTTGGTTTCAGACCCACGTACTCTACTATGGGTTTTCCTAACATTTCGTCTTTCATCTTCCCAATTACCTTCTTATTCTTCGCAGAGTAAAGGAAGTGCTCCTTCGGGTAACCGCTGGTGTCGTACTCGTCTATGTCGGGAGGCAGTCTTTGTAAACGTCTTCCGTTTGCACTTCTAGAATTAGGGAGTCGGTGTCTGTGTATAGGAGGCGACAGCGGTCTCCGTACTTTGGCTTAAGCTTATCGTAGTAGAACTCGTACATAAGCAGCTTCGATAGATCCAGCACCGTAAAGCCTGTGTAAACGGGCTTGTTTAGTAAGAGGTTTGCCCTTTTCATGTGAATCACGTAGAAGTTCAGCATTTCTACGTATCTAACGAAGCCTGGCTGTGACACGTATGCTTCTGCTTCCTCTTTGGTGCTGACTATTTTTACGCTTACGCGCTTGCGGATGTTCTCCATTGTCTTTCCGAACACGCTGTTGTTCATCAGTTTGAAGAGGTTTTTCTCGAAGTCATTTTTCGCTGCGGTACGCTTTTGCGTGTTAAAGTCAATGTAGGGGCGCATCCAGGGTTCCTGCGTGAATTTTAGGACTCTGTGGATCTTCTCTACGCGCATTCCGTGTCGCACGTAGAACTGCAGGTTGCGGTAATGTACACACATACTTCTTCTTATCCATCAGGTTCATAGTTAGTTTCCTGTACGGTTTGTAACCAGGGCACATTTGCTTTTGCAGCGGACTTAGCTGCTTAAATGGTATCTCTATCGCTTCTGGTGCTAAGGGGAACTCATTGTGTTCGTCGTGCAGGCGCTCTGGGTACTCCAGATCCACTTCTAAAACGTAACCCTTGTCTTCCTCCTTTCCTACCTGCATGTAGAAGTCTATCGGCTTCACTGGATCCCATTCGAAGTCTCTCACAGGTAGGTACTGTGACATTGCCCAACCATAAAGGTTATTCGCATCCAGGTAGTAAATGTATGTGGTTGGTTTCTCTGGGTCGTGCTCTACTAAGGGGTTGTTTGCGCGGGCGTAACGTCGGCTGGGTCCCGCATACGCCGCCACGAATACCGTCTTCCATAAAGCGGTACATGTCGTACTCCGTTAGGAGATCCAACTGCGGCATTTGTCTTCTTAACAAAGCACTCCAGCTGAGCCCAGGAGCCGTGTAGAAATTAGCGGGATCCAATCCGTAATATTCTATAGCCATCTTTCTGAAGCTTTGGAAAACGTCTGCAAGCAGCACTACGTCAGACCTTAGGTAGATGTCGTGGTAGTCCCCCATGTTCTCACAGGAGTACTTTTCCCACACGTCTAACGCAATGCTGGTACTCCTCATCCTTATGCCGGACTCGTTTAGGGTGCTGTAGAAGCGATCTTGGGTGGTAGGGACTCTTTGAATCGATCCCAGGAATCCATGTATTCGTATGGGTAGACTCCTTTCCTTTCCGCACCATATTGACTGGAAATGGGAAAGTTGGTGTTATACTTTACGAGGTTTGCCAAGGAGTCCGCCATAAACTGCTGCGAATCTAAGAACTTTAGCTTACCCACAGTTACGGACATGTAGCGCTCTTTGTTGTTGGGTATGCAATTTGACGTCCGAGCCGTCTGTTCCTTGTAGTAGCAAATGGGAGTCGTACCCGCGGAGGTTGTGAAAGAAACACCGGAATCTCCATAGTCTGGATTTACTTTGAAGTTTATATTGCATTTCCAATGAGCACGCTCCTCTGTATTTACCAGTGATGTGGCAGTGATCCTAACCTTATCCACATAGAAATCCTCAACAAATGCTTTGTGGCAGTGAATGCAGTGCTTGGAGGGCTTTCCCGGCTTCTCACCTTTCTTAGCATACTTCCCGCATTTAAAATGAGCTTCTCCTAGATACTTTCCATCTTCATCCCACGCTTTCTTTTCTTGGCTCGTCTTCCAAACTGAAGAAGCGTATGTTTGGCAAATGTGGCATTTTTTTTTTGGCCTTGTTAAGCCTCCTGGTTCTCTTTGGTAAATTCCATCTTCTTTGGACGTCTAATTGTTCTCATTATCTCCCCCTCCTCTTCTCGCAATCTGCTTCTAGAAACTCATTAGCCAGCTGGCGTTCTTACCTCGTTAAATCACAGGAGGGTTGCTTGCTTAAAAAACCGTCTGATCTGACTACTATGTAACCAAAAGGAGCAGATCTCGTGATATCCACCTTATTCGTGGCACCACGTTTTCTGCTCTTCCTTAGTTATCAACGCTTCGAAGTCTGCATATATCACGTAAGGCACTTGCAATCTGCTTTTGATGGTTTGCGTATGAAAGCCTCTTTGTTGTTGGGCATCTGATTCCGTCCGTTGCGCCAAGCCTCTTCTCGACGATCCGCGGGCAGATCTCATCGTGTTTCTTTAGGGGCCGTTTATTAGGATGTAATGAACAGCGGGGAAATCAGCAGTTGGCGGTGGGCATACGAATACTTGGATTATTGCCTTTGCCTTAGTAATGGGTGGGGGTTCGGTTTATATATTCCCTGGGCTAATGTGTTTTAATACCCCATGAGTAGTGTCCCGGCCGTGGGTAGAATCAGAGGGGTTAGCGGGCGC